>NW_007727722.1:119715-128006 GCF_000696425.1 Galeopterus variegatus | reverse complement strand
CCCCCCCCCCCCCCCCCCCCCCCCCCCCGTGGGCCCCCCCCCCCCCCCCCCAGCTCCACAAGCAGGGTGCTCACTCCTGGCAAGCTCAAGTGAATGTGTGTGGAATCTCATAGGCCTGCATATGTGCAAAAAATCCTAAAGAGAAGAGCTTTAAAATTCAGCATAGCGGGTAGAAATAAGCCTCATTGCCTCAGAAATTCTGAGGCAAAACTCACCAAGTAAACCATAGAGAAATCTCAGTGATTTTCTGTTGCAGATTTTCCGTGAGTGGATTTGCTGCCTTCTGGTAAAACAAAAACGTATTTAACTGACCCCCAAATTTCCCTGGCTAGATTTGTTTTACATCAGGAGCAAAACCATTAACCATATTTCAGGTCAATCTCACATTTCCAACCTTCTATAATCTCTCAAGGTTCTTGAATATATTAAAACACTTCCCAGGAACATTAAAAGAAAAACTATCTTCTAAAGTACAGCTCACCATATAATAGGATTTTTTCTATGTCCGTCCCATAGTTCCTCTTAACAAAATGTCATGATTCGAGTACAGATGTCTCTAGGAATCCCTTGGCATAAGAAAGTGTTTTGAATTTGCTAATTTGATTTTTAAAATAGCCTGGGTAACCTATGTAGAAGACATAATCAAGCCTACACTTAATATGTGGTATATTTCCTTAAGTGCATCAAAGACCTTCTAAATTCTTTTTTTTTTTTAAAAGATGACCGGTAAGGGGATCTCAACCCTTGGCTTGGTGCTGTCAGCACCACGCTCAGCCAGTGAGCTAACCGGCCATCCCTATATGGGATCCGAACCCGTGGCCTTGGTGTTATCAGCACCACACTCTACCGAGTGAGCCACAGGCCGGTCCCTAAATTCTTAATCTAATCAACATCATTCACCTTGGCAAGATACCCCTGTGCAAATAGCCAGCAATGCAGATGAAAGCAAATCTGTGTATTTTGTATAAGGCAAGAAGAGCTGTGATTTTACCATGTGGAGGTAGAACGAGGGCTGAGTACCATCCCAGAATCTAATTAGTAGAAGTAGAGACAGAGAGCAAATCTTTTCACCATACATTGAAAGTTTGTAAAAAGTCTCTATATTAGGGTCTTCTTTCTCTCCTTTTTTTCCCCCCTGTGGCATCTAGCCACTTGTGTAGACAAACTGTTAATGAAAAAAAAAGGTTCTGCTGAAACATTCAGAGTTTTTATTAAAAATCCTAAAAAGTCAGAGCCTAATGGGCAAACGTATAAATCACAGGGAAGAGATGAACTATTCATTATTTCTTTAATTTTATTTTTGTGCCAAAATTTATTCTTTAATGATAGAACAATGTCGCTAAATTAAGAGACCTTAGGCCCCCTTATATTAGCCACCGTCGTTCAAGGATAATACAGAATTCACTTCCTCTCTCCTTTTCCTCCTCTGCCTTCTCTTCCATGCTTAGGAGCCTCTGGGACTCTCCAGGGAGACGTTCATCTCTGCTCCTTGCAAGAGTAATCTCCTGGTCTTTACCCCATCTCTCTTTTTTTTTTTTCCCCTGTTTTGCTTTCAGTGTATTTTTTTTTTTTTTTTTTTTTAAAGATGACCGGTAAGGGGATCTCACCCCTTGACTTGGTGTTGTCAGCACCACGCTCAGCCAGTGAGCGAACCGGCCATCCCTATATGGGATCCGAACCCGGGGCCTTGGTGTTATCAGCACCGCACTCTCCCGAGTGAGCCACGGGCCGGCCCTCAGTGTATTTTTTAAAACATTTTTCCTGTGAGGACAAACAAAGCAACTCTAAAACTGGGGTTATCTCTGTAGACACAGGGGTGGGCAAGAGGGGACTTTTTTTTTTTGACAGCTGCCCAGTATGAGGGTCGAACCCTGAACCTCAGTGTTATCAGCACCAAGTTCTGACCACCTGAGCTAACCAACCAGTCCCTAAGGGAACTTTTAACTTTACTCTCTTCAGCACTATGAAAATTTTGCTTTATTACAAGCACATGTTACTTTTATAATTTTTAAAATATTTTTTCTGATTATAAGCAGTATATGTTTATTGTAGATAATATGTAAAATAGAGAAAAGAAAAAAGAGAAAACATAAAAGTCATTCATTCCCGCCCTTCGCTGTGCCCGGTGAGACATCATCTACAGCATAGATGCCACTCTGCACCTCCAGAGAGGGACCCTCCAGACTCCTGTGGGATTGGGAGGGAGAAGAAATGGACTCATGGTTGGGGAAAGGTATCCTGGGGCCTAGATGCTTCTTACAGTCTCTCAACTAATCTACTTTTTTCCAGCCTGACCCACCCCCACCCCCACCTTCCTGAGACTTGCTGGGCTTCTGAGGAGCAAACTGGCTGACCTCTTAGGTCCCGCACTGCCCCTGCCCCCCAGGCACTTAGTGACCATCTTTTCTGGTGTGTCAAGTCAGTTCATGCTCATCTGTTTGCTTTCAAGCTTCAAAAATTTTGTTCAGGGCCGGCCCGTGGCTCACTCGGGAGAGTGCGGTGCTGATAACACCAAGGCCCCGGGTTCGGATCCCATATAGGGATGGCCGGTTCGCTCACTGGCTGAGCATGGTGAATTAAAATCTTTTCTCAGTCTCTCAAAAAATGCCCAAGAGTGAGTAAATGTTGAGGTATAACTGACATATAAAACTATACGAAGTTATTATGACTGGCTGAACGTGGGGCTGACAACACCAAATCAAGGGTTAAGATCCCCTTACCGGTCATCTTTAAAAAAAAAAAAATTTTGTTCACATATCTAACATGCTGTTGTCTCCTCTTGTTCTTTTAGCCTTATGAGCTTTTAATGTAATTTTGCAGGGTTTTCCAAGCAGGTCGAGGTCAACGCATTCATTCAGCTTTCCATCTTTAACTGGGATTGCCCATATACTGTTTGAAATATTTTACAGTATTTTTAATGACTGCATAATAACTCTTGCACATAGATGTGCCATAATTATTTAATATCTTATAGATACATATTTGCCTATATTATTTATTTCCCTAAGATAAAATACTAAATATGGGCTTGTTGGACCTAAGAATATGAACAATTTGCAGACTCTTTGCAGGTACTTGCACACGTTGCAGGGTTGTCCATCTTGCATTACACCAGAGGGTTATGGGGGGCCCTTCCCACCTCCCGTGAGCCCGCCATCTCCCTTGATGCTCCACTTTCTCTTAGATTGTCTCTCCTTGAAGAGTGGTCCTCAATTCTGTTTGATTTTACTTCTCTTTGGCTGCTGTTCTCTACACACAGCTCCTCTGGGCCTCAGGGAATAAGCTTCTTGCTCTGAGCTCACCTAATCAGGTTCAGAATGTATTCCTGAAACACCCTTCAGGGCTCCTTACCCTGAAATGTTTTGCATTTTGCATCTAGCCTGAATGTCCACTTTGGCTTTTCTGTATGGAAACCTTCATCAGGATGCTGGTCCTCTACTTTTCAGCCCTGGTACATCTACAGCTTATGCTGTGGTATTTTTCTCCATTCATCTACTTGTTGGCAGAGTGAAAATTTGTGCCTTAGTCTTATTAGTCTGTATCTCAGAAGCTCTTAAGCAATTGCATGGCTAAATCTGCCTATGATTTTGTTGGTTTACTCTAGGTAAAAAGAGAGTTTGACAGGTTTAAAAACTAGATAAGTTCTGTGTGTCTTTTGCTGGGTAAAATGGTCTTATTTTTCAAGCTGCTAAATTTTTCACTATCTAAATTTATTGGCTTGAGTATATTTGGGAGATGGGGAAAGAGGTCCGTGGCCCGTGCACAGCCCAGTCCGGGCTTACTCTCTCCTAGTCTCATACACTATGAAGAATCCCTGAGGACTTCTAGCATATTCTTAAACTCTGAATCTAAATAAATAACTGAGATTCTTGCACAGGGGAAGGGGCACCTTTACTCCTAATTCCATTCATTCTTCCAGTTAAGAAAGCAACACGAGTACGGCACCTCCTCATGCCCGAAGTCACAAAACACAGCACTGCTTACAGTTTTTAATGATAACATCACAAAAGCCAAAAGATGGGATTAGACTCCATGAAATTCACCCCATGCCTTTTTCTTGTTGTATCTTTTTGTGGGTGTTACTGTCGTTTTGTATTTTTTTTTCTCTGCCTGTTTTTAGATGTGCTTCAGCTTGTCCATTTCTATTGTTCACTTGATGTATCTCTTGCATTCTCCTTTTCATTTTTCTCTCGCTTTTCTACTCTTCTTTCCCTCTTCTTTAACATGACTATTGTATGGAATTCTTCGACCATTTGCATTTTTGCTCTGTATGTTGAATAGTTGCCCATTCGCAGTTCTATGTATCCAATAGTTTTCTGTTCCCAATTTTAAAGGAAGATGACGGAAGCCTTTTTATGTGTCCTCTCTTCAAAATATAAATTACTTTTCAATTATTTGTCTTTTGGTTGAATTTTTGTCCCCCTGTGGATCAGTATCAGCTGGTGTCAAGGTTTCTTGATAAAACTAAACATCCCTTAACTAACGTCTAAAATACTATGAAGACTCTACTATTTATTCCAGTCATTTCTACATGTCCATATATTCTATTTCTTCTGGGTCATTTAAAAAGTTTTATTATTAACATAAAAATAAGATATATATTGAATATAGATAATAAAAATAACAGCTAACATTTACTGAGTGCCAGGCATTCTTCTAGGAACTTTACAGTAATCATCTCCTTTGAGCTTTACTGAAATGTCACCTTCTCAGTGAGGCCTTTCCTGACCATCCTCTCTTAAATGTCAACCTCCTTGACCCTTCCTATCTCTTTTGCTTTATCTTTTCTCCTTAGTGCTCTTCCCTACCTCACATACTATATTTTTCACTATTTGGCTTATTGCTCTATCTCCAGAATATATGCTCCCTGAGAACGTGCCTTTTTGTGTGCTTTGATCACTGCTGTGTCTCTGATGCCTAGAACAATACCCGGCTTATAGTGGCTCTCAATAAATACTTGTTGAATGAATAAGTGAAGTCACTTAATCTTCACCACAACTCTATACAGTATCTTCTATGATTATCCCCATTTTAAAGATGAGAAAACTGAGGCACAGAGCAGTTGGATGACTTGCTAAGGCTACACAACTCGTCAGGGGAAGAATTGGTATCCTAATCCCAGAAGTCTGGTCTCACAGTCCTTGCTCTTAACAACTGACAATACCCAGGTACCTACTACCCATGTTTATTTTTTAAAGAAAACAAAAATTTTTAAGGAAAAGAAATTATAGAAACAATGAAGCCCACTTTTTAACCCTTCTCATTTCTGATCCCTTCCAGCTCTCCTCAGAGGTAACCACTGTCCCAAAGCTAGTGTGTGTCCTTCCCACCTTCAGGGGTATATTCTACTGTTTGGAGCTTTCTTCCTGGTGGCTTCTGAGCCACGAGTGAGAACGGTGCCTGGAGGTGGGAAGGATCTGCATAATGGAAAACTCCCCAAATCCAGCTCTCTAGTGAAGTATCGACTGCTTTTGTTTCTTTCACTTTCCTATTTTTTTTTCCTTTTCTACTTACAGACACTCATTTGTCTAGCTGAAAATAGAAAACCTTATCAGATTGGAATAACAGTCCTTCTTGCTGTAGGTTTTTTCCCCAAAGACTGGATGAATTTGGGCCTCGTCAGAAAGCCATCTGCTGCGTACGCACAGAACTATTCAGAGCCAGAAAAAGAAAACGAAGGAGGGGGAAGCCCTGGCTTACTCATTTTAAAACAAAGAGCTGTGGCCTGCGAACTCCACCATGGCTCTGACAAAAGCGAACCTCGGGCAGTGTGCACTGACTGGGAACGGAGGGTGCCAGGTCTGCGTTGTGCACGGTGACCTCGCAGGACTTTGCTGCCAATGAAGAAAAGACATATAAGGAACAGGAAAGAAGATTCCAAGTCAGCCCCTCTGTGTCCGCGCTGTTCTCCACAGAAAACGGCCATATGATTTGTGGTATGCTGCCTGTTCCATCACTGCCAGCCGCTTTGCTGGTTATGTTTTACTCCTCATTATTCCTGTCGTATCAGACCTCTCCAGTCTTGGTCAGGACTATATGGAAAAATGCCATGAGGTTTTCAGAGGGCTACTCCTGTCGCCCACGGAATTTTCATGTTTGCTGTTGCAGACGAGCAGATCTTAAAATAAGGGCTGCCCACTCGTGGTTCCTGCTGAAATGCTTCATGTTTACCTTGCTCACGTCACCACAGCAAAAAATAAATTACAACATTTATTGTCCAAAGTCAAATACTTTTATATTCTTAAGAATATTTAAATACTTTAAAAAAAAAACAATTTAATTTTAATGTCTTTAAAAATAGGTACAAAATAAATATAGCTTGGTTTTTAAAAATTTAAATAATGCATAAATATAAACCTTAGAAAATTAACGATCTTTGTTACCCCACCTCATAGATAGTTGTCAATAGTTTGGGCCGGCCCGGTGGCGAAACTGGATAGTGCGCCGCTTGGGAAGCGCGGCGGCGCTCCCGCCCGAGGGTTCGGATCCCACATACAGACCGGCTCCCGCTCACTGGCTGAGCGAGGCGTGGGAGCAACACCGAGGGTTGCGATCCCGTTGCCGGTCCCCGGTCCGGTACGGGGGCAACACTGAGGGTTGCGATCCGTGGCCGGACACGGAAAAAAGACAAAAGACAAAAAAAAAAAAAAAATTTGTTGTATATTTTTACAAAAGTTTTCAACATTTGCACTTTGGATTTATATAAAACTGTGAACTGTATAGTACCCTGTACTTCCCACAGTAATTACTATCTCATCTCACCTCTGTTATTCACTTAGCATCTGTCTTTCCTACCAGCTGGTAACATCCAGGAGGACCTAGACCCAGGTCTTTTGAGTCCCTCAAAGCACATCTTCCTCTTAATAATTGCCAGTGAATCATGACTGTGTCCCAGCCAGGGGCCCAACTTGCATCCAAACTCCCCCACAAAGGCTTTCCTTTTCCCACATGTTGGGAAAATGGAATAATTTAATCAGACTCCCTAGCCTGCCGTCTGATTGGGGGTGGTGCCATGCATTCCTTGTAAGCAAATTGTGTGTGTGGGGGGGGGTGGAGTTAGTGTGCATGCAAGGTGCCACAGCTTAGTTGGCGTCTATTACCTCAGGTGTCTGCCCATGTGGCCATGCTCTTGAGCCTATGGCTCCAAGGACTTTTTGGCCCGTTACCTAGCTCATAGACCTGTATGCGAGGGTTCTGGTGACCCCGCCTGGTGTGTGAAGAGTTTGCGGCCCAGTCTGTGAACAGGCTTGAGGGATCTGTGAGCACCAGACCCAGCCCTAGCTTGATGATTGGCCCAGTCAGCAGTATTACGGGCAGGTAAAAGAGCTCGACACCACAGAGAGAAAATGTTGCATTCAGTTATGACATTTTTGAGTTAGAAGTAAATTAGTTAGAGAGGAAAGATTGTTATTCATTATTTGAGAAGATAAAACGGTGTTCAGGGACTGGCTTGTGAGGTTGCTTGCTGAGTAAGTTATTCAAACATGGGGTTAAGTTCTGTTTGGCCTCTCTTGACTCTTGGCTGGCTCCCACATGCCTGGGCTCCTGGCTGCACACAATTAGCCTCCTGGAACTGGGGCAAGCTTGGGTCTCCATGGTGGCAGCTGGAGGTGAGGCTCTCCAGGTGGGCCCTGCAGTTCAGTGAGGCTCTACATGGCCAGGTGCATGCAGGATGATATTCAGTCCACACGCTGGAGACTGAGCCCAGGAGCAATGGAATTAGGATGGCTCCAGAGATTCTCTGGCATGCGACCCTGGGAAGAGACTGACCTCCCAAACGACTCTCTTTTGTAGTATAATCTTTCTCCTCCCCTTTCCCTTTCTTTCCACTATTACATAGACTATGTATACATGGCTTCATTTTCAGAGGGGACAATTTTCTTCAGGGAGAATTTGTGTCAAGTCTTCAATATTACATTTCAACTTAAAGGATATTTGTCTTTCGGGGCCGGCCCGGTGGCGCACTGGATAAGTGCGCCGCTTGGGAAGCGCGGCAGCGCTCCCGCCCGAGGGTTCGGATCCCACATACAGAGGCGCTCCCGCCTGAGGGTTCGGATCCCACATACAGACCGGTTCCCGCTCACTGGCTGAGCGAGGCACGGGAGCGGCACCGAGGGTTGCGATCCCGTTGCCGGTCCCGGGTCCGGTACGGGGGCAACACTGAGGGTTGCGATCCGTTGCCGGACACGGAAAAAGACAAAAGACAAAAAAAAAAAAAAAAAAAAAAAAAGGTTTTTTTTTTTTTTTCCCTTTTTTTTTTTTTTTTTTTTAACCCATTTTCCCTTTGTCTT
>NW_007727722.1:103758-119613 GCF_000696425.1 Galeopterus variegatus | reverse complement strand
AAAAAAAAAAAAAAAAAAAAAAAAAAAAAAAAAAAAAAGGATATTTGTCTTTCTTCCCTTCTGTTTTGATTTTGCTTTAAGCCAGTTTCAGCTAGTCATTCTGATATTGAATAGCTAAAGGCAGTCCTTTCAACATTCATTGCTTTAATCATAGAAAAAGAAATATTCTTTCTCCTTTCCCACCCTTTTCTCCTCTCCCTTCTTTTTTCTTCCTCTCTTCCCTCCTTTTTTCCTCCTTCCCTGACTTCATTCCTTCCTTCCTATACACAGCATTAGATTTTTAAATATTGTTTTATAAAGGCTTGATTTATAGATATTGGTTCTATTTTTTTTCAAAAATAGTATGCAAAACTGACTTACCAGATATGAAAATGTCTTAAAAGTTCCAATCACTATAGCAATAAGACTAGATGGACAAATCATGGAAGAGACTATAAAACTCATATATAGTGCCAAGTGTATATGGGAATTAAATACATTATAAAAGTAACATTTCAAATCAATAGAGAAAAGATGGATTATTCAAGAGATGGTGATGAAAAACACTGGGTAACCATTTGGAAAAAGTAAGCCTGGATCCAAACCTCATTTTTTATATAAAAATAAAATCCAGAAATATCATCAAAAGTTCATGTAAAAATAAAACCATAAAAGTAGTAGAAACAACTGAAATTTTTGCAATTTGGGGATGGGGAGAACTTTATAAGTATAACAAAAAAATTCAGATGGAAAGTATTGGTTGATTTTGCAATATAGAAATTAAATCTTCTCACCAAAAAGAAATATATCATTTAAAAGTTTGAATGGCAGAGAACAAATTGTAAATGTATATGACCTGCATATGGTTTATATCCTCAAAATATAAAGAACTTTTACAAATTAATAAAATCTGGCTATCATTGGATAGTAAGATTTGGAACAATTTTTACTTTCTTATTTATTGTTTTCTTTACTTTTGATTTTTTTTCTGCTCTTACCACTTTTACTTAACACTGTAGTAGAGGTTCTAATCAGGTTAATTAGGCCAAAATAAATAATGAAAATAAACAACATCAATATTGGAAAAAAAACTATCTCTATACACAGAGAGCACAATGGTATATATGAATAATGATAAGGCATCCAATAAAGATCTACAAGAACTAGAAATCTAATAAATGAGTCTATCAAAGTTGTAGTATACTAGATTAACATACAAGAATCAGCTATAGTTATATATACGTGCAATGAACAATATGATAATAAAATTAATAAAGCCTTTCCCTTTACAATAAAAATGAATAAAGTATTTAGGAATAAATTTGAGGAAAAAATGTGCAAAACTTATGTTCTGAAAGCTATGACACATTGTTTAAAAAATTCAGAAAATTCTAAATTTATAGAAAATATACAAATTGATCTACAGATTCAGTGCAATTCTTCTCAGAGACCCAGCTTACTTATCTGTAGAAATCGACAGGCTGAATTTAGAATTCATTTGAGATTGCAAGAAATCCATAATCACCAAAAAAAATCTTGAAACAGAATAACGTAGACGGATGTACATGTCCTGGTTACTTTTGATGTTTTTACAGTAAGTATTTTTAATACATTAAATCCCTTGTCAGTTTTTTTAAAAAACACTTTTTAAAAAATGTAGATTGGCATCTTTTTTTAGTACTTAGATCTAAAGCCCAAAATAATTTTTCCAGAATTGTCCAATGATTCTGCTTTGTAATATTAGTCATTATACATAGCCTTCAATGTACTCATGCAGTAAGATAAGACCAACTGAAAAAAACAATATACGTGAGAAATAGGAAAAAAAATCATAAGACAGAAGGAAATTTAATATGGAGTGGCAGACCCCACACGGAGGCCATTTGCTCTTTCAAAACCTGATATGAATCTAAATCTTTGGGTTAAAATTTAGCCTTTTTTCTTTTTAGGGATGAGTCCATTTAACAAAGGCTCTTTCACCCCTCGAGTAGCTATTTTTAGTGCCAAGGTCTTTTCTTCATAATACAAATTTTTCTTCTCTCTCTCTCTCTCTCTCCTCCCCCCCCCCCAAGTTGGACCATTAAATAAAATGTATGCTTTAAATTTCAATTTTACTGAAGCTGCAGGTAGAATTAAAGGGATCATACAGATGAGCGATTTTATTGAATGTCACTTCACATAAATTTACATAAACCTTCAAAAAGTCTACACAGTCTCTAAAAATTCTTCTGAAGGAGAAGGAAGAAAAAATGTGTATTTATTGAGCACCTATGGCTTTTCAAGCCCTGTACCGAACTGTTTTATTTACGTCATCTCGTTTAACCCTTACAGTCAACAGATGAAGTCAGCATCGTCATGCTCATTTTATAGGTGAGAAAACAGATTTGGGGAGATTGAATGATCTGCTGGAAATCACACCTGATTTAAGCACCCCCAGGTGACTTTCCCCTACACCCCGGATCGTTCTCCAGCATATATATCTTCTGTTATATGAGAGTTTATACAGTCAGCGTAAGTTCCTGACATGGGCCTGGAAGTCCTTTGGTTCAAATGCTCTCCCGATGGCCGATGCTTCCTCTCAGCTGCTGCAAGGCATCCACACTGTCCCCTCTACGGGCCCAGATGCACTGCGGAGGGCACCCAGTTGCTGCCGATGCTCACAGGCCAGGGTGGTCCTCCTTAGCTGTGGCCAAGGCCGCTAAACTCCCGGCTTCCCTGACTGCAAAACCTGACTGCTAGGAGCTGCTGATTTCAGTGACACTCTGTGTTGTGGTTCTCTGCGTTTTATTTCCCAGCTAGTGCTCATGTCTAATGCCCAGACAAAGAGTCTGGCAGAGGGGCTCGGGGCACTGGCCTGGCTCTGTAAAAGTGACTTAACCTCTCTTAGCCTATCTCCTAATCCGAAAAAAGAAGACATTAGTAGCCCACACCTGGTAGTGCTGTGGATTTACTGACTGAATGCATGGAAGTGCCCGGAGCAGCACCTGAGCTGTGAGTGCTTCATAAGTGTGAGCTGCTGCTGCTGTACTCTAGCCTGTCCTGTGACCACAGCCCCTCAGACTAGTCTCCAGGTCACCCTTTCTTGTTGACTGGGCCATTGTTTCTGAAACAAACTAGTGCGTTGGACTCCTGCCTTTCCCCAGGCCGCTCCGTAAACCCAAGTAGGCCCACCAGGCCTGTGGCCATTCCAGGCTTGCCCGGATTCTAGAATGGCCCCAATTTAGGCACAAGCTTAATCTGGGAATAGAGCCATGTCTCCCCCAGAACAAATTATTTACAAATTAATAAAATCTGGCTATCATTGGATAGTAAGATTTGGAACAATTTTTACTTTCTTATTTATTGTTTTCTTTACTTTTGATTTTTTTTTCTGCTCTTACCATTTTTACTTAACACTGTAGTACAGGTTCTAATCAGGTTAATTAGGCCAAAATAAATAATGAAAATAAACGACATCAATATTGAAAAAAAAAACTATCTCTATACACAGAGATCACAATGGTATATATGAAATAATGAATGATATCATTCATATCAGATATGAATGATAAAATAACACAGGGCTGACATGCTCATGGAATCGGTGTCGAATTAAATTGTTCCCTGCTGACAATTCTGCCAGAAGCTTGTTCCGGCAGAGTAGCAGAGTGGCCGGCAGGTGAAGGACATCACCCAGGAGAGTGTCAGCTGCTGATGGTGGGCCACTTCTCCATCTGCACATCAGACTCCCCGCACGCTGTCCTCCTGGGGTCAAATGGAGTTGTGCGAGGCACCCTCTTCCCTGGGTCTTCCTTGCCTCCCTCACCCCCACCTGCTTTTCTGATCTTCCTTAGCAGATCGCTGCTGAATGGATCACTTGCCCATTGCCAGTGGCCTGACTGAGGGAAGGCTGGGTAATTTGCTGCAAACTCAATCCACATCTGATGCAGAGAGAGGACATCATTACAAATGCTCAGTGCTTCCCGCCAAGCCCAGCCTCACTTGCCTGTGCCAGTCCCTTAGCACACCTGCCCTCTCTTGTTTCCAAGTGTTGGCTCATGCTTTTCCCTGTGCATGGAATGCCTTTCCCCCATCTTTGTGCGTGGAAGTCCTTAACGCCTCCTCCGCAAGGTTTCCAGATACCCTCCACCGTTATGATCTGCTTATGCCTCTACATTAGCAATAAATGCATTCCTCCATGTACGTGTGAGACCCCACAATCAAATTGGTTCAAACTGGTTTCCTTCGTTATCTTATTTCATTGTACACATTTGAAAATGTTATTCTGAGAAAAGTCCATACTTCCCCTGATTCCCAATGGCACTGAGAAGGTTAAGAATCCCTGACCTAGCTTGTGTTTCATGATTTGGGAAGGTGGAGGCCCTGCTGTGGTCCTCTATTTGTTCCCATCTCTAACACTGCCCAGCATGATTTGTTGGCTGGAACCAGGCCAGTGTGGGTGACAGTTCTTACAGGCATTCGTGGCAGTGAGTCTCCAAGCAGTGTGTGCTCCTCAGGCAGGTGGCGTGTCCCAAATCAACACCCAGGGTCATTCTCATCTTACATGTGCTGCTCTGCTGACCAGGCCGTGGACTGGCCTTGGGCCCTCGGGCTGCTGACCCAGCTGTGACCACAGCAAGCCGGGATCCGCTGCGAGCGTGTCCACGGCTTCTCAAGGTCACACAGAAGCCTCCATCTTGGGGCTCAAGTACTAAATACAGTTTCAGCAGAATTTCCCTTGGCTAATTTGTCTTCTTTAGTATCCAAGGAGGAAAATTGGGCTCATTGTTCTGCTCTTAATATAATAAAATTCAATCTGGAGAAGCAGAAGAAAGCCGGTGGAGTCTGCTCAGCTATGCAAGCCTGCTTTTCTCTAAAATTGATTGATAGTTACACATGAGCGTATAAAAATGGTATAACTTTTATGTCCCTAGAAATTCCTCATTACACATTTTACCCCTCCTTGAGGGTTTTCAGTAGTAGATGGTTTGCAGCCAGGGGTGTTCTAGAAAATCTACAGAAATCTGACTAACAGTACGCAAGACTAAGCCAAGAGGGAAGGGGGAGGGGACAACTGTCTTTGAGCATCTAGTGCATCCCAGACTCTGCATTAGGCATTTTACAAATCTTTTCTCATTTATTCTCATAACATCCCTCTGGCCTAGGTATAATGCTCTTCACTTTACAAATGGGGGAGCTGTGATTCAGAGAGGGTAAAATATTTGTCCAAGGCCACACAACTAGTGAGGAGCAGGGACAGGTTTGAACTCAGCTTTGTCCCACCACAGAACCTGTGCACTTCCCAGTCTGTCAGGTGGCCGAGGGCAAGGGCAGCTTTGAGCTTGACCTAGATCTCTGGACTGATAGGTGTTTGGCCCTTTCATCTGGGTCTGTGTGTCCGTGGCCCCTGGTGCTGCCTGACCTAGCCACAGTCCTTGATGAGTGGGTGAAATGTCCCACGACTTGGCTGGTTGTAAACGAGCAAACAGGTGAAGGAAACGTCAACAAGCTCCAGAGCAGGCAGCAGGGCTCGGGAGCCTCCCCAAGAATGATGAAGGACAGGATGCTGGGTTTCTGAAACCCCCAGATTCTTGCTTGTCTTTGCTCCTTGGGGATGCTGTTCCTTCCTATCACCAGCTTTTCTACCCTTTCCTCTGAACATCCTCAAGGTGGCTTCCTCTTCTTTCTTCTTGTATAGGCCTGCCCTCAGCAGAGGACTGCATAGACTTTTCTCCTAGGAGTAGTCTAGGCTGTGATAAGGCCTAGACTACTAGAGATATTTGTACTTCCCAGGAGCCAAAAAGTCTTATGCCTAAGAAATATATTTGTGGTTGCGGAGCTCTTTGGAGGCAATGGGTTAGGTAACCTGAGGGAAGGTATGCGAACAGGGGAGAAAAGAAATGTCCTCCCTGTGAGGTCCTGAGATTCCATTGCTTGGGCAGTTGCCAACAGTGAAAGTAGTCCTTTAAAAGGCAGCATCTGGATGGGAATCCCGAGCCTGGTTCTGTAACCACTAGAGCAATCTTCCCTGAAACCTTCTCGCGTATCCTTCCAAATCCCCTATGGGGTGTCCATTATCTCCCCCTTTATTTCTGATCTTCACCCCTTTGCAGTGGTGCCTCTTTGTTAGCTGCCAGTTGGCTAAGTTGCCTGCAAATGTATCGTGCTTCCAGAGTACAGGGGGATGTCCCATGAGCTGGTGCGGGCCTGCAACTGATGGTCTCAGGGAGGTCAGCTGAGTCAGGTTAGGGCATTTGGGGCAAGACAAAGGCCATAACTCTGTCCCTGCTCTTGAGGAGCTTAATTTGGTAGGGACACGTGGTGACTTTACAATGTGTTCACATATTTTTGGTACCTAGACGTAGCGTGCTGCCATAACAAAAACCTAAAATGTGAGCATGGCTTTGAAAATGGGCCTGTTGTGTGGATAAATGGTGGATGAATGGATGGATGAAAATAGATTTAAAAAGAACATGGCATGTTCTGGGAACTGAAATTATTTTGGAATTACTAGAGCAGAGGGCCCATTTGGGTGGAAGTGGCAGGAAGTTTCTTCATTCAAAAACTATTTATTGCAAACTTTGTTCCCGATACTGCGCTACTGGCTGAGACTGTAATAATGGGCCTCTCACCCTCAGCCCACAAAGCCGGAAATGTGAGCCATTGACAGCCAGATGCCTAAGCTCCTATCTTCCTCCCAGACTCCTTCCTCCCCTCCTTAACTTTCAGTGTTTCACAGGGTCTTTCTTTCACTCTATACATCCTCCTTCGCTCCCTTGGCCCCCAAATCTGTATTCCCAGGCCCTGCCTCAGCTTTGGATCCATTTGTGGCAGGATGAACTGAACCCCACAAAGAGAAGGCTCGAAGACCACTGCTGGGTGAATGCCAGGCTTTTGTTATGCTCGGTGGGTATGCAGGCTGAGAGCCAAAGCTGAACAGCTCAGTTAATGGGAGAGTTTACAGGTCACATGGGGAAAGAGAAAATGGAAAGCAAGCTGGCTGGCAGAAGTGAAGAAACAGTTAGGTTTCTGCTGTCTGGTAGGCAAATTCAGTATTACTCCCCAACTCCCCTTGACACCTTGGCATATTACCTATTATCTGTATACCTATATATAATATTTATTAATATATGTGTTATACTAATTAATATATTAACACATTGATACCATACAATATTAATGATACATTAATATAATATCCATTCATCATTGATAAAAATTTAGTGAGCACCTTCTATGTGACTGGCACAGTTCATTAATGCATTGTGGGTGTTGGCTCTGTTTTGGGGCTGGGGGTGGCAGAGTGTGCAATAAAGCACTAAGTACAGCATCAAGATGAATGTGGGGCAGCGAGCAAGGCCTTCCATGGTACATCCTCTGCATCTGAGTCACACACCCATTTCGCAAATATTTGTTGAGAACTTCGTGTGTGCTAGGTGCTCCTGCAGGCACTAGGGGTGCAGGGCTGGACAGAGCAGGCTGAAAGCCCTGTCCTCCTGGAGCTTGCCTTCTAGTGGTGTGTCTGTGTATGGTCACCACTTGATATTCCACCCAGATGCAATGTGTCCAATGCTGAGCTCATATTCTTACATCCACCCAAATTGCTTCTTTTATATTCTTCATCTCAGTTGGTGGCACCTGTGTTCCATGTTCTAGCAAAGAGTACTCTTATCCATATAGTTGCTTAAAACAGAAATACGGTGCCGAAGGGATAAAGAAAACTTTCCTCCCACCCTCTGAGGGTTTGATAATTTGAGTTTCTGGAATAAACTTGACAGTAGACAGATTAACAGGAGAAAAGGCATACAAATATATTATGTGCATATGCACAGGAGTCCCACAAGACATGAGACTCAAAGAAGGGCCAGATGGTTGAAGCTTAAATAGCATTTTGAACTACAGAAAGAAATAGGGGCTTGGGGTTTCTGGGGTGAGGTGGTGACAGGTTATGGGAGGTTGAGGGGAGGAAACGCATGGTGAGCAAAGGCTGTCTGGTTATGCAGATAACGTCTCTCACGTGGCAATCCTCAGAAGAATGGGTGGTATCCTCTTTTAGATTCCTTTCCCATGAGTTAATCTTCCCTGTTTGATGAGATTATAGGGAGGGGTCTCATGACAATTGTATTTCTTCTGGAGGAACTTCTCTTAGTCAAACAAAGGAACTTCAGAGAAAGCCCCTCCCTGCCCCTTTGGAAGAGAAAGGGGAGTGTGGGGGGAGCATAGCTGAGACCTTGGTTCTCCTTTGGTTCAAAGCACTCAGCATGCCAAAGGCGCCACACTTGAGGGCATGGTGTTCTGAGTCCCAGCAGTGCCATCCCTCACTTGTTCCCATTATTAACGCCTCAGCCCGTTCTGTGCTGCCGTAACGCCATATATCAGAGCACTGCAAGCAGCAACCGCTGCTTTATAGGTTTGCGTTCCCCACTGGCCTGTGTGCGTACCTCTTTATCATAGTCCCTGGCACACAGAAGAAGCACAATAAATGTTTACTGAGTGAAGGAGGGAACACATTGTAATAGCGTGAGGGTAGATAAAATTGAATCCCCCAGAGCTTGGAAACATACCGTTTATCATTTTTTTCTCCCCTCTCCTCTTCTCTCCCCCCTCCTCTCCTTCCTGCCTTCTCTAAGGCTCTGACCCTGGTCAATTAATGACAGCTTTTGCTGTCTATTTCAGCTGCCATCTGACAGTATCAAGTCACATCACTGTCTCTGCTCCAAAATCTTAACATCCGGGCCTCTCAAAATCCATGCTGAATTCCTGCCTAGGCCCGGATTCAGCCTCACTCCCCAGGCCTGGCCTGCAGCTTCCATTCAGCCAAGCCCTGCTCAGCATCTCTGCACTTCTAAAGCTGCCTCCTCTGATTGCTTGCCCTCCCTGCCAGGGGTATGAACACGCTCACACCAGGACCACCTGCCCCTCTCAACTTAGCAGTGGGGGCATAGCTTACTGAGATATGTCACACTCATTCATCCGTGTATACCTAGCCTTGCTCTAGAAAGGGTTTCTGCCGCTTTCCTTTGTAATGTAATGTGAGAAACTGGTGAGCATTAACAAGGCCATCACATTCAGTTGTGCAGGGTGTTCACTGCACAAGAGCACTCACTGAGGGGGAAATGGGGGGCCGAATGAAGTCCAGCTCATTGTCTACTCTCCAAGCCATGCAGCCCAGCACAGGCCACACCTGAGGGGTGTTCTATTTCTAATTTGCATAAAGTCTTATCTGGGCCAGGCTGAGAATTAAAAGTAGAATGAAAGATGAAAGAGAGTTACAAGGCTGAGGGCAAAGGGTAACCAGGTCCTTAGGATGGAAAAGCCCCCAAGGGCAGACGTATTCAGATCTCTGCCCAAGTGTGTCCCCTAGGAAGAAAAGAGCCTTAAGTGACTTCCAAGATGAGACACACCGATAGGCTAAAGCAGAGAGAAAGGGGGGCCATTGCTGCTGGATGGGGAAAGACAAGAAGGATTTTTGAGAAGACGTTCCACACCCAAAGTTTCGTAGTTGGGCCGCCATTAGCTTCATTCCTCACCACGCTGCACTTGGAGAGTCTAATCAAGTAAAGCAAATGCTCACAGAGGTCAAGGCAGCACCATTTCCTCCTCCCGCGCTTAAAAGTCATCACCACTAGTTCTCTTGGATATATTTACACTGGCCAGGGACTGTACCTGGGCCCTGGCCCCGCCCTGCCAGCATACCTCTCCCAGCTAAGCCTGGAAGTGCAGTGTTGCCTTGGATGGCTCCCTTTGCACAGTCCTGTTTCTGACTCTACGAATTCTGTGGGTGGAAAGCACGGGAAATGGATTCTGTAATGCTACACGACTCTCAAAGCTGAGAAATAAAGACCAGTGGCAGTTCCTAACCCTCTCATGCCTGGTATCTATTTACTGGCTTCCCTATACTTGGCGAAACAATTAACAAGCCCTTCTGCTTTAGGATCTAAGAGTCAAAACCAACATGCGTCTCACCCTGGCTGACTGAAATTTTATTGACAGAATAACTCAGAGCTATTCAAGAATTTAACTCACCAATGGGCCTAGAAAAGGATTATAACTTCTGCTTATTGGCACAAGAGGCTCAGATGAAGAGTTTTATGAATATCTTGCTTTGTCGAATATGTGTAATGCCTAGGAGTAACTATGCCAATAAACCAAATGATAGTTTTGCCTCAGGCCCACATCTTGTAAGAGTCATGGGCACCAAATTATATTCACAAATGGAATCAACAAAACTTACAAAATCTAAGATTAACTCAGCAGCTGTTTCAGGAAGGTGATGTAGTCCCTTACCTGCCATCCCCTGGGAAATGTGCCTAGCTTTGTGGGTAAGCTGCCTTCTTCCACAGGGCTGGAGATTAGGGAAGTTCTCACATAGGCCACCTTCCTGGAGCCCGATCTGTGTTTCCTAACTTCTAGGAGTCTGCAGGCCCCTCAGCAGCTCCCACCTGTGTGCTGGCCACCTGCCAGCTCCTAAGAGCCCAGGGCCACCTCTGGCATCATGAGGGCCTTTAAATTTCTTCTCTCAACATCTCTGTTCATTTATAAAATGGGAATAATATTCTCTACACCATAAAATCTTTTGAGGTTTAGATAATACAAGTTGTATTTGTTTCTGTTGCTTAGAAATACCTGAAACTGGGTAGTTTGTAAAGAAACAGTATTTATTGCTTACAGTTTTGGAGGCTGGTAAGTGGAAAGTCCAGGGAACTCTTCTGGTGAAGGCCTTATTCTTGGTGGTGACTCTACAGCAATGCAGGACATCACATGGCAAAGTGGCAGAAGCTAGAGAGAGAAGTTCTCTTTCACTCTCCATTTAAAGCCATCAGAAACACACCCATGACCACCATTAAACCGTCAGTGAATTAATCCATTCACCAGGGCATGGTCCTCACAATCTAATCACCTCTTCAAGGCCCCATCTTTCAGTTGCCATAATAGGACTTCGCATCCTCTTAACATTGTCACAGAGGAGACTAAGTTTCAAATACATGAAAATTTGGGGGACACAATTCAATCCGTAGCACAAATCAAGCACTTAAAGTACCTGGCGCATTAACAGACCCTCAAAAAATCATAAGCATTGTTAATCTTAGGAGAAACAAAAGGGTAGAAAGTAGGGGTTACCAGTCTAGGTCTTCTCCTTGGCATTCCTTCCCTGGGTTACCTAGAACCCCAGAAGCTAAAGCAGAAAGTGAATCTCCTCCCACTACGTGCCATCTGCTGCACTTGGGCTATGACCTGAGCACTGAGCACCTGCCATGAAGACTACTTTGTATTCATGTCACTGTGGGGCTAGAGGCTGAACACAGTCGGAAAAAAAGGTTCCTAGCTCCTGACCTGGATAAGCAAGTGAGTCTCCTGGAATAGTATATCTTCATCAATAATAAAAGGCATTTTATACAGATAGGGCATAAGATACATGGCCCTTTTTTTTTATCTGCTCCTAAGAAAGGACAAGAAGTAACCTTTAAGAAGATGATATCTGACAGGAACAAAAACAAAAACATTAAGAAAAGGATAATAGTCAGGCTCCTGTCCAAACCCTCATGTTGTGTCACAGAGCAGGGAGAGAAACCCAAGCTGCCAGGCTTACTTAGCGGAGGAGAAACAATCCAAGTACCTTGTGTAAAAGGAAACAGAGGATACAGCAGATCAAATGTTCAGGAGTAACTCTCTTATTACCTCTGAAAACCAAGTTAGAAAAGCTTTACTAAAACCCTGGAGTTGGAACAGACTCTTATTTCTCAAGCCTAACTGAAAGTTAGTATTACAAGAGAAGCCTTTCCCCTCAGTGGATATTGAGCTCCAGTCCCAAACCAAACCCAAATGTAGACCGCTATCACCACTGGTGAGATAATCCAGTGGACTCCTTTAGATTCATGACGACAATAAGACATTAGGAAAAAAGAGCTGTCATGATTTTAAGGCTAGAATGCCATTCATATGAAATGGCCAGTGTACAACAGGCTAATCTGAAGAGATGGAGATAGGTTGATAGTAACTTGGGTTGAGGAACTCTAATTGGCAGAGTTTTGGAGACAGGTTATACTACCTTAAAGCCATAGATCCTTATTCCACCTGTCCCCACCAGCCAGCCCATGGGTGCAGTGCAGTATGCCTCTCTAGGCCAGAGTCATAGGAATCCTTTTAATGCATGGTAAGTGCCTTTGGGGCAAAATTGGATTCCTGTGTTTGGTATAGTGCCTAGGATACTCTTGAGACTCCGAGGGATGATTTGGAAATACACATTCAGAAAGCAAGAAATAGAAACCAGAATTTAAAGGCCAAAGACTTAGAGGGAAGGGTTCAAGTGCTGAATGACTCTTCCAAGGGAAGTAGTCCTAAGCAGCAATTTCTGCATAGTTGAAATACCTTGTGCTCTAATCCCTGAGTGAATTTAGTCCCGATACTCTGCCCATAATTAGTTTTATAAGAATCAGAGCTCAAGCTAAGGGTAAACACAATGGGCTGAGTATGAGAAAGGCCAACCATCTCTGAGGAGGCTTGGTACAAACCCTGCTGCAATAGTCAGGAGTCTTCCAGTTGAAATGACAGAAACCCAGCTCACAGGAGCATAAGCAGAAGAGAAAATTTATTAGCTCCTGAGAAGAGATGGACCCAGAGGCTCATACACTGTCTTTAAAGCTGCTTTACATCCCTCTGCTATTTCTCTTTGCACATTCTCTCTAGATGATGGGAGCTTCTTCTGTGCCTCTGTATCTCCTGTATTAGTCTGTTTTTGTTGCTTATAACAAAGTACACTGAACTGGGTGATTTATAAAAAAATAAAATTTATTGCTTACAGTTTCTGAGGTTGGGAAGTCCAAAGTCCTTCTGGTGGAGGCAACAGTGACCCAGGGGTCTCACATTGCAAGATAGTATAAGCAGAGAGAGAGAGAGAGAAAGACAGACAGACAGACAGACAGACAGACAGACTCCCCTCTTCTTTAAAAGCCCTCAGAACCACATCCTTGACCACCATTTTTAATCCATCCACTACTGCATGGTCCTACAATCCAATCACCTCTTTAAGTCTCCATCTTTCAATTACCATAATAGGATTTCCCACCCTCTTAACAATCACAGTGGGGGCTAAGTTTCTAATACATAAAACTTGGAAGACAATTCTAGCCTCAGTGAGTTTTGGGGGGGCGTAATTAAATCCACTACACCACCCAAGAAGATGGCCACAAGCAGCTCCAAAATCCCCCTTTGAGCTTGGTATCCAAGAGTAAGGCAGAGCTGCTCTCTTCTGAGTGCCATATTAAGACCCAAAGGAGAGTCTGATTGGCTGTGCTTGAGTCATGTGCCCAATTCTGTGCCAATCAGGTGATGAGGGCTAGAGGGCTACTGTAATTGGCTAGACTGAGGACACCCTCCTTGTGTTGGGGGAGGTGAGGTCAGCCCCAATAGAACCACATGGAATGGGTTCCCTTAAGGAAAGCTCCATTTCATTTCTAGGAGAAGCAGTAGGTAAGCTGAACAAGCAAAAACAACCAATATCCTCTACCTCCAGCCAATAGCAGAGCTCCAATTTGGAGGGGGTAAATTAATACAGCTAGATCCTCTCTCTGCTAGAGTAAATTCTAGATATGCAGAAAGAGGATGAATCTATTGGCCTTAAGCTGGAATCCAGGTTTCCATGAAGAGTGCTGAGCCTTCTCCTCACCCCCACTGGGACACAATGTTGAGACAATGGGTTTCTGTGCCACTCAGGAATGGCTGACAGGTAGACTGGAGGTGTCTCCTTCTTACGTCATAAAGAGCTTAAATAATGTAGCAGTCCCAAAAAGCCTATCTTCCTGACAAGGGTCCCCTCAGCTCTGCTCACAGCAGTGCATTCCCAGCTCCTGGCCCTGCAGGCTCTCTCTCCTTCCTGTGAGGCAATGTCTGTGTTTACTAAACACACCCAAGGAAACTGTACATTCCTTCCAGTCCCCAGCACAGCCCCAGGCACCAAGGAGGGCCTGATAAATGTTTGCCGAGGCCCTTTCCCAGCAGGTGAAAGCAAATACTCCTGGAAGAATTTGGAGGAAAAGTGACCTGGCCTCCCTATAGATAATTTATCCTTAACTGATGAGAGCTCCTTAAAGGGCCTGGATGGGGTGTTCCAGAAGGCACACACGTAAACAGAGACAAATGCCCACAACCCGAAGGCACACACGTAAACAGAGACAAATGCCCACAACCCATACACACCCGTTCCCCACTGAGTTAGAAGCTGTTAAGTATTTGACAACTCCTTTCCCACAAAAAAAAAAAAGGCATTCCAAACCCAAAGGGAAGACAGCTCATTTATTTGCTGAACAACCAGACTGGAGGCAGTGCAGCCTCAGAAGCTCCCAGCCCTGCGGCAGCAGGGAAGAAGCTCATTTTTGGCAGGTGTCTCCCACTGCCTCTTGCCATAATGCTAAATGGAAAACAGTCGGCAGGGCTGTTTCGTACTGTGTTCTAAATGCCTATCACAGTCCTGGGTAAATCTGGAAAAATATTTATATTGTTCTGCTATTTGCTGAATTGTGTCCCAAAATTCACATGTTGAAGGCCTAAACCTCAGTACTACAGAACATGACTGTAACTGGACATAGGGTCTTTAAAGGGGTAATTAAGTTAAAATGAGGTCATTGGGGTGGGCCCTAAACATATATGACGGTTGTCCTTATAAGAGGAGATGAGGACACAGACACATACGAAGGGAAGGCCATGCGAAGACAGAGACAATGGCCATCCACAAGCCAAGGAGAGAGGCCTCAGAGGAAACCAGCCCTGCTGATACCTTGATCTTGGACTTCTAGCCTCCAGAATTGTGAGAAAAGGAATTTCTGTTGTTTAAGCCACCAACCTGTGGAATTTTGTTATGGCAGCCCTAACAAACTAATGCATGTGCTTTACAATTTACAAAGCTTTTTCTCAAAAGCTCACTTAATTTTCACAACAATCCTTTTGAGTTGGATATTATTTTTATTTGTTTTATTTTATTTCATTTTACTGATCAGGAAACTGAGACTAAGAAGCTAGTAGCCTAAAGTCCCACTGTTCTTCCTACCGGCCAGCCACCAAAAAAAAAAAAACCAAATTAAGTAAAGTCACACTGTTAATGAGTGGCAGAACCTTGGCTTGAATCCAGACTTTATGATTCTGGATCACAGGCCTTTGCAATAGACTCAGCTTCCTATTTGCAAAGTACTCAGCACCATTGTTTTCATGTTTGAAACAGCCCATCAGCCACTGAGAGGCAGGTTGCAAGAGGCTTCCTTAATTTGGAGGTGGCTGAGTGATGTGCTCAGGTTTACACAATGGGTTGGTGGTAGGAATGGAATTAAAGTGGATCCTCAAATTCTGGGTCAGTCATTGTTAAGTGACGATTTCTTATTTCTCCTGTTCACTCAGTCAAATCCAGAGTCAAGAACTTTGTTCCTGGTGCAGAATGGGAACCGGCCCCACCTCTACTGCCTGCTTCTGGAGAGCCTGCTGTAGGAGATCATGGAATTCAGACATTCAAACACTGAGCACCTGAGGAATTCAAAATTGTTTACAGGCCTCACTGCCAGGGGCAGGGCTGATTTGACCCTTCTGGAGCTGCTTTCATCAGTCACCACCTACTGGGAGGAGAATTGACCAAGGGACAGAGTTCACCTGGGGTTTGCTTTTGACTTAAAACAGTCATGTCTTTTCTTGAGAATATTGATTGAGAAGTTGATATCAAAATAAGGAAAGGAGGCAGACTAACAAATTACAGTGGTTCAGGTTCTTTTTCCTTTTTTGGCAGGGGGCCAGGGGGGAAAGCACGTGACAGAGTAGTGAGCAAGATTTTTTTTTTTTTTTTTTTTTTTCTTTTGTCTTTTTCCGTGTCCGGCAACGGATCGCAACCCTCAGTGTTGCCCCCGTACCGGACCGGGG
>NW_007727722.1:91923-103513 GCF_000696425.1 Galeopterus variegatus | reverse complement strand
CGCAACCCTTGGTGCTGCTCCCGCGCCTCGCTCAGCCAGTGAGCGGGAACCGGTCTGTATGTGGGATCCGAACCCTCGGCGGGAGCGCCGCCGCGCTTTCCAAGTGGCGCACTTATCCAGTGCGCCACCGGGCCGGCCTGTGAGCAAGATTTTAAAATGATTTTCATACCTAGTGCACAAAAAGCAGAAATAAATATCAGAGTACGTGGAAGAAAGGAGAAACTGTGTCTACAATAGTACCGCCCTGTCTTTCCTTTCAATCCTCGTCCAGAAGCACATATAACTTTTACAGTCATATTCATTAACATCACAATAGAAGTATTTTTCCAAGTCACCACATAATCTTCACAATTATACTTTTTAATGGCCGCACAATATCATTTGGAGAGATGGAACCATCATTTGCAAAACCATTCTCCTTTCCTTAGTCATTTAGGCTGTTTCCAATTTTTCGCTTCAAGTGATACATCCTCTTACAGAGTGCAGAAAAGCAGCAATTCCTGATTTAGTTGGGAGTTTTCTGGTATCAAACAGTGGCTCCATTCACAGGTGGGTCACCTGGGAGTCACCCGCAGTAACCGATGGAGCGGTCAAGGTGGCGGAAAGGCTGGGCTGGGAGGGCGCCTTGGGAACCAGGAGCACCAGCCGTGATCAATCATTTTCCCACCCAGTCTTTCCTGTCTCTCAGGGACCCTGGCAGTCACTCAGCTGGCACTGAGGTGGGCAGCAGCCTGTGAACATGGAGATTAAATGTCAGAGGGTCCCAATTTGGCTTCTGCAAGGAGCAAAACCAAGAGTGAGCTACCTGGGGAGCCTCTGTGCCTCTGTCCTGCCCTCCTTGGAGCCTTGAGCCTCTTGAGAACAAACACCCAGGGTGCCCTGGAGACCCGAGCAGAAGAGAAATAACGTGTTTTTCTCATTTCATCAAGCTGCAGTCTGGCTGACCTGATCCTGGCTTATTTTCTGCTCCCCTGCAATTTCTGCCTGAGGGAACAGGAAGTCCCAGCCCAAACACAGCCTGGGCATGGCCCTCTAGGTCCTGCCAGCACTAGAAACTCCTTCTGGCTCTTGGGGCTCCTCTCCTGGAAGCTCTGGCCTGACCCCTTTAAGAAAAGCACCTTGTAGATGACAATTGCTGACAGCTTTTGGGAGTGAAAACAAGCAGGCAGGCAGAGAGTGTTCCCCTTGCATTTAAGGTCAGCTTTACCTGGAGAGAATTCAAAATGCACATGTACTAATGCCATCACTGTAGGCCAAGTTAATTTATTGCCTCCTGGTTACAGCATCGGTCCTGCCACTTAGAATGAGAGAATTTGGGAGTCTGGTGGCTGGGCAGAAGTCTATGGAACCTTTTCTGTCATCTTCTTCATGGTTGATCTCAAGGTCACTCAAGGCTTGTCTTGACTAGTAATAATGGAAGAAGCCAACAGAGTGTTTGTTGCTTGGTATGAAGCTAAATGCTTTACATACAATATCTCAAATAATCCTCACAACAACGCTATGGAGGAAGGATTATTATTACCCGCATTCTATAGATGAGAAAACTGAAGTGCAGAAAGGTCAAGTAACCCACCCGAAGTCACAGAGAGGGTAAGTGGTACTAGTTAGGATTCAGATTCAGGCAGGCTGACTTGAGTGCATGAGCTCCCTGCAAGGGACACCTCCTCCTGCCAGCCTAGCCACAACCAAAGTCAAATACTAATAAGTGAACCCTTAGTAAATGCCAAGCGCTTTGCTAAGGTGTTTGCTTGCATTCCTCTAACTCTGGAATGAGGAAACAAGAATCAAAGAGCTTAATTCACTTCCCCCAAAATCACACAACTAGTGACTATGGCTGAGACTATTTTCCTCTAAAATCCAATTTCTTGTTCTTGCAGAGTAACAGGCCCCATTTTTACCATGCATGTGGCCTTCTAGAGTTAAGACTACGTTTTCCAGACTCTGTTGAAGCTAGGTGTGTCCATGTGACTAAATTGTGGGCGATAGGATGTAAGCAAAGACAATATATGCAACTTCCTGGAATTGTCAGCCTTCTCTCCTTTCCTTCCTCCTACTGGTGGAATCAGACGTGACAGCCAAAGTCAAAGGGTGCCAGCCAGAGCCATGATGTGACCAAGGCCATGAACTGTAGAGCCACAAGGTAGCAGAAGCCTGGGTCTCCGAGGACTCCACAGAGCTGAGTCCACTCAGCAGTCCTGAGTTTACTACCTCTAGACCCTTACATGAAAGAGAAATAAACATCTGACTCATTTAAGTGACTACTGTTTGGGGGTTTCTGTCATTTACATCCAAACCTAATCCTCATTAACACAGTATTGGAGCCAGAATTTGAACCAGTTTTACTCCAAAGGCCAAACTTAACCACTTTGACATGCTATTTCTACTGCAAAACTCTATGCCCACAGTGGTTCATCTTATTATTACCAGTGTTTTCCACTCCCTTCCTTTGGAGAGTCAGTCAATAAATATTTATCAAGTGCCACGCTCTGCGCTGGAGAATAAACCAAGAATATAAATGTGAGTAAGACTTGGTCAGCGCCCTCAAGGAACTGGCAGTCCATCTTGGAAGACAGATGGCTAAGCAAATAAATAAAAGACAGTGCAGTGAGTCCTGTAAAAGAGACATGAGCCCAATGTCATGGGAGCAGAGAGAGAGGATGACTCACTGCCTGAAGCCAGGGAAGGCTACACTGGGGTGCAGCAGCAGATGAGGCGACCATGCCGGGTGGTGTGACAGCATGTGAGGTGTGCGTAGTCCCATTCATCAGTGCATTGAAACCACAGCCCTCCCGTGACTCTCTCTTATCTGGAAATGCAGCCCACTCTCCCTACCCTAGAATTTTAGACTCTAATTCTTCAGCACTAGAGACCCTTATAGCCAGCCCCTTGGGAATCCAGATGTTTTCTGCTTGCTGGACCCAAGGCCATGAAGAAGAATATGTGTGGGACCCCTAGGGCCAATCCTCCACACAACAAGGAAAAAAAAATGGAAGCAGGAAAAAAATGAAAGCAGAGCTGGGTAAATAAAGATTTCTCAGCATAGCTGTGAAAGCCAGAATGAGGTCTGTCTGTAATGACTCTGCTCTTGGAGTGGGTTTCCAATGTGACCTTTCTACCTGCTCTTCTAATGGTAGAGCTGCTGTCATTGTTAATAAAGCCCAGATCTGGCTCTCTCTGATTGGAGCCAATTAGAATTACCCCGAGAGGGCAGCCAGGGCAGCTTCACTGCTAATGAGGGCAGCCGACGTGTTGCTGTTGGCTTCTTTGCCCAGGGGATGGGGAAGCTTATCCTGCTGAGTGTCCCCCTTCAATACTGCCCCCTCCCCCAACATTGCCTCCAATAACTCTACTCAATTATTCCCTGAGTGCCAGCTTTAAAACACAGCAAAGAGATTTACTGGGGTAGGACAACATCTCCTGGGTAATGAGGCCAAGCAGCACTTTCCCTCACTCAGCATGTATTCATTAAGCAGCTACTATGTGCCAGGTGCGGTGCCAGGGGCAGCACATAATAATGATTAAGATACAGGCAGAGGCAAATTTACCATGAAGTTAATGAAACTTAAGCTTCAGGGCCTCCCATTAAGACAAGTTCTAAAAGGGGCTCTAGCAAAGGGTGTTCATACAGTCAAAGTCACGTGTTTTTGTAAAATTTGCAAAAGTCAGTTATTTTAACTGCACTCGGTTAAGACTGCTCTCTCTGTCCACTCAGATTTCCCCTCTGTCACACTTCCCTTCATGTTGGCTGGCACTGAAGTGGCCGTGGGCATTTCTGGGGTCTGGCTATGGGGAAGTTAAGTTGGGGATACAAGTGGGTTTGGGGTTTTGTGGGACACATTTAAGTGGTTTGCGGTCACTTTAGTGTGTAGTTAATTTTTGCTTAGCCACCTCAGTGTGGAAATGGCCTCCAGGATTACTCCCACTGCCCAAGGTGCAACTTACCCGGCATTGTGCTACTACGATGCAGGGCCAGAGGTCACATCGGATTTAAGAGTGTCCTATAGAAGCCGCCACTGGAAGAATGCAGGTAACGGAGGAGAAACAAGATTTAAATTGTATAGAGACAAAAGCTAGTGTGTGGGAAATTCTTCCAATCATCAGATGTGTAAAATTCTTTTTTTTTTTTTTTTTGTCTTTTTCCGTGTCCGGCAACGGATCCCAACCCCCAGTGTTGCCCCCGTACCGGACCGGGGACCGGCAACGGGATCACAACCGTCGGTGCTGCTCCCACGCCTCGCTCAGCCAGTGAGCGGGAACCGGGCTGTATGTGGGATCCGAACCCTCGGGCGGGAGCGCCGCCGCACTTCCCAAGCGGCGCACTTATCCAGTGCGCCACCGGGCCGGCCCCGATGTGTAAAATTCTTTTTTTTTTTTTTTGTTGTCTTTTTCCGTGTCCGGCAACGGATCCCAACCCCCAGTGTTGCCCCCGTACCGGACCGGGGACCGGCAACGGGATCACAACCGTCGGTGCTGCTCCCACGCCTCGCTCAGCCAGTGAGCGGGAACCGGGCTGTATGTGGGATCCGAACCCTCGGGCGGGAGCGCCGCCGCACTTCCCAAGCGGCGCACTTATCCAGTGCGCCACCGGGCCGGCCCCGATGTGTAAAATTCTTTTTTTTTTTTTTTGTTGTCTTTTTCCGTGTCCGGCAACGGATCCCAACCCCCAGTGTTGCCCCCGTACCGGACCGGGGACCGGCAACGGGATCACAACCGTCGGTGCTGCTCCCACGCCTCGCTCAGCCAGTGAGCGGGAACCGGGCTGTATGTGGGATCCGAACCCTCGGGCGGGAGCGCCGCCGCACTTCCCAAGCGGCGCACTTATCCAGTGCGCCACCGGGCCGGCCCAGATGTGTAAAATTCTAAGTGTGGGATTCAGTTCTCACTGCTACCTAGTCATACATACTAGGAATGTACTGTATTGAGTAATGCAGCGATGCAATTGTATGCTGTACTATTATTTTCTTTTTTGATGGGAATTAAATCGAATGGGACTTATCAGAATGCTTGTGTTTGTGGAGTACAAATGGTAGCAGTCCAATAAATTGCAAGTATGTCTGGCTAAGTCACATGTTTTATACATCCCAACCATCAATAATAAATATAATTTTTTATTACGCTGGAGGAAAGACAGTTCTCTTTCCTTTCTCTGTATAGAAAATATTACAACATTGTTGCATATGAAGAGGTGATTAAAGAGTATTCAGCCAAAAAAATGCAGAGGAAGAAAGTATTTTAGCAAGGTGTTAAGCAGTTAATTAACAAAAACATTACATTGTTTTCTATATTTTGTGATATCTGTGGTATTTTCTGCTTTGAAAGTTTTACCATTTGTTATTTATTTTCTCAATCTAAGACCACTTAAATACCTAATTTTGTTTTTATAATTTTGTATTTTTCTTAAAAAGCCCTCCAAATTGCCTAAGCTCCAGGCCTCACAAAAAAAAGGTTCACCCCTGGAGCAAACAGCCCTTTATTCCTTGTCGTGGTGTAGCAGGAGAACCTGCTGCCTCCCTCCCCTCACCACGCACGGGATCAGCACCCACCGCGTGCCAGGCTCTGAGCTAGGGACGGGCGCGCAGTGGTGGAGGAAACACGCCTGCCCCTTCCCATGTGGAGAGGAGAGACGGACATCAAATGAGCCAAGTCACACCACATGCTGTGGGAGAGAAGAAAAGGCGGAACCTCTTGCAGGAAATAATATTTCTGCTGAGACTTGAAGGGTAAGTTACCCAGATGAAGAGTAAAAGGAAGAACATGCCAAGCAGAAAGAACACGTGAGCGAAGGCCCTGTAGTAGGAAGGGCTTCCTGCATCACGGGTACTCAGTATGTTATCTACTGAATTAGTAAAAAAATAAATATTATGATTTGGGCAGGGTCAGGGTGCTGTGGGAACATATAGAAGGGGTGCCAAACCTTGCCAAGGGCCACCAGCGACAAAGGAATGAGGAATGAGACAGAGTCAGGTTAGAACTGATGTCCTGACTTTCAGGAGGAGAAACAGCCTGTGCAAAGACCCTAGTGTCAGAGAGAGATCAGACAACAGCTCCTATGGCTGTACCACAGTGGGATTTGGGGACAAGGGTTTGTTGAGGGGAGGTTGTGAATGGAAAGGGTTTGTGAACTGGGGTAGAACTGGCAAGAAATGAGGCTGCGAATGTAAACCAGGGCCTCATAAGCCACAGTAAGATGTTTGGACTTTATGTTGGATGCTATGGTGAGATGGTTTTAGGGAAGGAAATGACATGCTCAAATCTGCCTGTTGGAAAGATCTGGTTCCACGGTGGAGAGAGGACTGGATGAGGGACCCGGCAGGAAGATCAGTCAGGGAGCTGTTAGAGAAATGCAGGCAAGAGAGGGTGGTGGCCAGAGGCAGTGGAATGGGGAGAAGTGGACAGATCCAGAGAGGAACACTGTGTGTGCCTGATGCAGGTGGGCAGGCAAGATAAAAGGCTCACGTCAGGGGAGGTGGCACTGCTGCTCGTTCCTCTTCCTTCCTGCAGCTAGCCAGTCTCATGGGAGATGGGGTTCTCAGTTCACGACAGAGGGTGCTTCTTTCAGGGACTGCCCGCATCCTTGGTTGCTGCTCATCCTGTGCTGCACATCTGTTCCCTCGCCCCACCCCACTCTCTGTCCCCTGACTTCTCACTGGGTTTGGCCCTGGGGACCCATAGAAGACTGGGGAGCAGGGGGGTAAGGTCACAGTATTTAGTCCCCATTGCCTGCCCATGAGGAGGACCCAGACAGACTGTGCCCCTCAGTCTCTCTCGACAACCTTCTCATCTCTCCCCTTCTGTACACAAATTTTCATCTTCCTGGTGTCAGTATCCACTTCTCTCCCGCTTTACTTAGGGCCGGGGTGGTTATGGCTCTGCTGACCCACTGCCGAATCACCCCCACACCACTCGTGGTCCCACCACGCCACACCCACACCTTTGTAAGTTCCTCCTGAGTCATTCTAATGAATGTGACACCTGTTTCCTGTTGGGACCCTGAGTCACACACATCCCATTCTGATACCAAGCTGAATTGTTCATAAAATAATGCCTTGTATTTAAATCCTTTAAACCAGACCACACCCTGCAAGCCCAACAGCCAATAAGGCAAAGAACGCCCACTCCAGCCCCTTATGGGGTGACCAACCAGGACCTTCCCATGCCCCTTCCTGCTTCTGGCCCCCTGCACTTGAGTGTGACTAAGATTCCCTGGCTTTGACCCTGGGGATTTTCCTAGTGCTGTGCCCGTCCCTGCCTGAGCCAGGACACCCCCTCCCCCATTCTGGTTCAGCCCCTGGGCTAGAACTGGGCATGCAGGGACAGGGTCAAGGGCAAGGGGAGGTGGGTAGCCTCAAGGTTCCTTTCCTCCAGCCCTGGGGAGATTGGGGAGCCGACCATGGAGCGGCTGTGACCAAGATCGGCGCCTCCCTGAGAGGGCTGGATAAAGCTGGCAAGTTGTTCCCAGACCTCGGTTGTCTGTGCTCTCTGCTGACCTGTCATCAGTCGTGTGTCTGTCTGGGTGCAGGTGTGGATGGGTCTACGTCTGTGGTATTTTTGTGTTTCCTCCTCCCCCAGCCTAGACTGTAAACACTTCATGGACCACACTTGTCTCCTTCACTACTGGAACCCAGTGCCCAGCCCAGTGCCTGGGACCCAGCAGTTACTGGGTAAGTATTTGCTGACCAGCAGACCAGCGACTGGCCTCCCATCATCTGTTCACCGTCTTCCCCAGACAAGACAGAGACCACCGATTAGGCTTCACACTTCCTGATTACGCTCCGCTCCAGCCCTGACCCCCGAGAGCAGCCTCCACAGCATCAGGAGCGTCCGGCAGCTCCTCGGTGCACATTTGTGGGTGGTACTCTTCTGGGACACTCTCATGGTCTGATTAATGTCTTCATTGTCCCTTAGCACTGACAGAGTTTTTACAAGGACCGACGTCACATAAAATTCAAAATAAAATTTTAGTTTTTGACTTAACATTAATCTTTAATTTATGCTAAAATTTTAAAAAGCAACTTCCTAGATTCTCTGCCTGCAAAATTGTGAGCACGCTCGTTACAGCTGAACTCAACCTTCTTCCTGTCTCTCGATTTGCTGGTGCCTCGGGCAGGTGCTTGGTTTCTCTGTTGGTCACTACTTACCTCCATGTGAGGGTAATTCCATTCACCAGATGTGGACTTTACTAGTTTTTTTTTTTTTTTGTCTTTTGTCTTTTTCCGTGTCCGGCAACGGATCGCAACCCTCAGTGTTGCCCCCGTACCGGACCGGGGACCGGCAACGGAATCGCAACCCTCGGTGTTGCTCCCGCGCCTCGCTCAGCCAGTGAGCGGGAACCGGTCTGTATGTGGGATCCGAACCCTCGGGCGGGAGCGCCACCGCGCTTCCCAAGCGGCACACTTATCCAGTGTGCCACTGGGCCGGCCCCGAACTTTACTAGTTTTTTACAGGCCATGGTGGGGCTGTTGAGGGTATGAAGCAGACAAGGGAGAGTCAATTACCCCCACTGTGGTATGTTTCAGCCTCAGCACTACTGGTAGGACATGGGACTAATTCTCTCATTGTAGGACATTTACTATTTCTGATTTCCAGGTGCTTAATGCTACTAGCATCCCCCAGTCATTGTGACAATTAACAGAATAAAAGGCCTCCATTTCTCCCATGACTACCTCAGGTTAAGAAGCATAACCCGTGTGGTTGAATGTAAGTTGGAAGAATGTTTATTGAAAGGTCCTACTTTACCCTGTTCTGAATGTCTGCAACAAACACCCCTTTCTGTCCCTCCCTACTGAACTTGCTGACCCACGCTCTACAAGACCTCCCCTGGGCAACACAGTCCACAGCTTCTCTCTGCTCCGAGTGAGCACCGGTGTTATGAGTAACACTCATTTAACGTTTTGTCGTACAGTATGACTCTCGTGCTATCATCACCTTTAATATTAATGAACTCTCAGGGCTTGTTACAGAAAATTTCAAAATCTGCATGTGTGTCTCTCTGATTAAATTATAAGTTCCCAGAGGGTAGAAACCATCTTTTATACCTCCTTGCTTCGGGGAGAAGGTTGGTTTCAGGAAGTGGTGTCCAGAGAGCAACTTAGGAGTGTCTGAAAATCAGAGGGGAGGTTAGACCTAGACGCGAGACTCGGGACGCCACTGCCCATGGGGAGAGCTGAAATTGTGGTAGGAGAAGGGAGCCATCGGTCCAAGGACACCGTTTTGAGGAATGACCACCTTTCGGATGTGGGAGGAAAAATAAAGTGCAATAAAGGAAAAGGCAGAATACAAGGGTTATGGGAAGTGATGGGAATGCTGCTGAGTCACAGAAGTCGGTGCAGAGGGACTGGTCATCGGGACCACAGGAGGTGGGGCTGAGGAGAGTCTGCTCCATCTGCCAGCGGAGAAGTCAATGGTGGCCTTAGGGACCCTCACGGAACCGTAGTGAGGATGGACCAGGCTGCAAGGAGCAAAGGAGCGAAGAAAGGAAGACAGAGGGTGCAGTTTTCCAGAACTTCAGAAGTAAAGGGAAGAGAGGGCAGCCACGTGGAAGGGCACCTTGGCAGATGGGAAGCATTCCTAAGTACACGAGGCACTTCAAAATGCTCATGGAAAGATTCATATTATCTTTTAATTCTATTTTTCCACAAACTTTTTGAAGTATCCTCGTATCTATTAATATAAATGTGTAATCAATACACAGATTTATTTTTATAAATATGTTTTACTATTGTAGGAGAGATAAAAATGGTGTTGTAGGCAAGGGTGGAAGAAGCACTTGTAATGGGCTGTTTGAAGGTGGAGATGAGCCAGGTCTGCTTGGCAGAGGACGGGATCCCAAGTCCAGGAGGAGGCCTTAGACTTGGTAAGGAGAAAGGAGATTCCTGGAAGACAGGAGTGACAACATGCAGGGAGGGTAAAGAAAAATGGATGTTTGAGGTGAAAGGATTGCTTCCCTGGAAATTTTACCAAAAACTTAAACTGACTCTGGCCCTTCCTTCCTTACGCAGAGACATTTAGGTGGCTTCCAGCACTTGAGCCTCTTACAGAATGCAGAAATTTCTGTCATTGGATTAAAAAATGCCTTCTCCTAGTATGTTACAGCTTTAGCCTGGACAGGGCATTTGAGGAAAGGCTCAGAAAAAGGAGGTGACACTATTAAAGTGTCCAGAAAACCAAAATGCCTCCTTCATTCCAAGCATGGGGGTCAGTAATAAAAAAGCGCTTATCACACATTAATCCACAGCCTGAATGCAAAGGTTAGATGAAAAAAATAAAGCAACTCTAAACTATATGATGTGTGCCCTTCCTTTCTACAACCCTGGCAAAAACGAGCAGGAGACAAATTCCATTTACAAGGACAAGAAAAACTTGGTCTCCTCCTTGACCTAAGCCCTCTCCATGCATCATAAATATTTCCATAGCCATAAATATCACTGATGAGGCAGCAGAAGGCTCTTAATTGGCTCCAAGTCATTTCATGGTGGAGGAAGCTGCGGAAAATGCACTGAATAAGAATAAGACAGGGTGAGGGATCTCCCTGGAGGAAATTAAAATCTAATCTTGTATCTGTGATGATGATGCTACTCATATACGTATGTGCTAATTTAAGCCAGAGAAGAACTGGTTGAAGATCTATTGTAAGGAGCACCTTCTCCCACTGGCTCAAGGCTTTTTTCTATCTCTGAGATGCCAGTTCCCTTCTGGTTGAGTTTTGTGGCAGTTAATATTGTTGTTGATGATCTACCATAAGAGAAGAAGGAAGGTAATAGCATTTATTAAAAATTAATAGCAGGATAATGAATAAACAAATGGCAGTATATTCATCCAGTGGAATACTATTCAGCAGCAAAAAAGGTGGACCACTGATCACACAAACTCATAGATGAGTTTCAAAAACTCTGAGTGAAAGGAGCCTTACATAAAGTTACATACTATATTATTATGTTATTACATACTATGTGTTGTGAAGCAGGTTCACTGTGCCCTGGTTACCAACTTGTCTGAGTGTGGTGAGACAGAGCACTCATACATACGACAGGTTACATGAAGTGGGTGTATTACTTACAGATAGGCAGCAAGGGATGACAGAAGCCTGGGATCCACTGCTGCCTGGGTGGATGGAGTCTCGACGGTGCATGACCCACCCGCACTGCAGCTGAAGGAGTCTAGAAAGCATCCCACTCTGGGTTTTATGTCCTGGAGTACTGTGACACATTGGACTAAAGTATTGAAGGACATCCTGTTTCAGGGTGGAGGGGGTGAGGTGGAACAGAGCCAGGGCTGTTCCAGCCAACTCCCCCTTGTCTCAAGATGTTGCGTTTCCAGCTCGTTCTATAGTTATTCTTGAGAACTAAAAGCAAGAAAGGGAGAGAGAACTGTGTCAGTCCAAGGTCACCTGGAGAGCTGTCCTGCATATGAGTTCATATATGTGATGTTCTATAATAGGTAATCTATGAAGAGAAAGAAATCTGAGCAATGGTTGCCTCTAGGGGTCGTGGTGGGAAGGACTGGGAAAGGGCATAAGGCAAGTTTCTGTGGTGATAAAAATCTCCCTCCCTCCCTCCTCCCTCCCTCCCTCCTCCCTCCCTCCCTCCTCCCT
>NW_007727722.1:88683-91393 GCF_000696425.1 Galeopterus variegatus | reverse complement strand
TCCCTTCCTCCCTCCCTTCCTCCCTTCCTTCCTTCCTCCCTCCCTCCCGTCCTTCCTTCCTTCCTTCCTCCCTCCTTCCCTTCCTTCCTACCTTCCTTCCTTCCGGCAGCTCTCTGGTGCAGGGATCCAAACCCCTTGACCTTGGTGGTATACTTCTATATATCTTCATGGAGATTTGGATTACGCAGGTGTTTGCATTTGTCAAGACTCAATGAACGTACACCTAGGATTCACACATTTCATTGTATCTAAATTACAGGTTAAATGAAAAAACTAAGCAAATACAGTCCTGTGTCGCTTCACTACGTTATGTTCTGAGAAATGCACTAGGCAATTTTGTCGTTGTGTGCACATCATAGAGTGTACTCACACAAGCCTACATGGTATGGCCTACTACCCACCAAGGCCATATGGTACAGCCATTGGGACCACCATCATACATGGTCCAGTGTTAACCGAAATGTCAACATGGAGCGTATGACTATTGAACTCTACTTAATGGCATGCATGCTGAAGTGTTTAGAGAAAAGTGTACTGATGTCTGAAATTTACTTTAAAATGCATCAGTAAAATAAGATAGACGCATGGATAGAGAGAAGGATAGATAAGTGAAAAAGAAATTTTAGTAAAATTTTAATTGTAGAGTACAGGTGTTTTACAGCTATTCACTGTAAAATTCTTTCTACTCTGCTGTATGTTGGAAAATTTTTACAATAATATGGAAAAAATAAGTAATGTGATTTTTTGAAAAATAGTAACCATTTATTGGATGCCTAAGTGTACCAAATGCTTTACATACATTTGCCCAGTCCTCATAGTATCCTGATTTTGCAGATCAGAAGGTTAACATTCAGAGAGAGTGACTTGCCCAGAGACACACTCTAAACGTCAAAGCTAGACTTGTCTGATTCAAAGCCTCTTTCACACGCTGATGCTCAGAGACTCCGCTTCAGGGTGAAGGGCTGCTTCTTGGCCCTTCTTCTGCAGGTGCCCTCCGGAGGCAACATTTGGCAATGGCAGGTCCCTGGCACTTGAGTTTGAATAACAGATTCTTTCTTCCGCAGCTGCCTCTCAGCCTTCATTCTCAGCACTGGCTTTTGATAAACCTCAAAAGCAAAAGGGCGTGCATTGCTGGTCCCCAACCCCCTGTCCATCAGTGACTCCACAAATATTAATTGTACATCTACCATGTGTAGGGAATTCAAAGAAATTTAAGACATGGTCTCTACTTTCAAGAAGCTCCCGGAGTAGTTAGCCCAGTCTAGAGAACTGGACTCTCAGATTGACTCTGACACTAATTAACTGTGTGAACTGGAGCAAGTTTCTCCAGTTCTCAGTCTTCAGTCTCCTCATCTCTGTAATAAGAGCTTGAACTAGACCATCCCTTAGGTTGCTCCCAATCCTCACACTTCTGTGACTTTTGATCTACAGTAATTTTAAAGGTCAGACACTGGTGCAGATATGGAATGCTAATGAGGAAAGAAGGCCCTTAGGCTGGGGGAGAAGTGTCTCATAAGAAACGGTATCTAAGCAGAGCCGCAAATAATGTGGCTGTGGATGGGAGCAGGACGGAGATGGCATTCCAGGTGGAGAAAACGTGCATGCGCAGGGCCTGGAGGTGGAGGAGGGAGTCTGACTGCAGAGGAGGGTTAGTGTCCAGGGAGCAGAGATAAGGCTGAGAGAGAGGTTCTGACTTTAACTTCTGAGAAGCAGGATCCCACCAGAGGCATTAAGCACAGAAGTGTGTCATGAGATGGTATCTGAGGAAGATTAATCTATTTATTTGCAGTAGTGGAAGAAAACAATGGCACAAATAATCACAAATAGCAGATTATTATAAAACTATGTGGCAGACTCCAGAATATCCCCCATCTGTGGTTTTCAAACTATGATCTTCAGAACACTAGGGTTCCTGGGAAGAGCCTCAGTGACAGGGGGTGGGGGATGGCATGGGGTAGGGGGTGGCACAAGGTGAGGCTGAGGGAGGCGGCACTCAGCAGCCCTCTCCCATTCCCACCTTATCTGGAACAGCAGTGCTTTTATTGGTTCAAGTTCTACATAAACTTTATTTTGAAACAAGAATTCAGAAGGCCTCAATTGAAAACCATCAATTAATTACAGAAATAAGTGGCCAAACAAATGTGTCATGTTGGGGGGGGGCATTATTTGAGGATAAATAGTTTGCTGGGCCTACACCACTCACAGCTAATGGAGACGACCACATTTTCACAGTCAGGGGCCAAAACAAAGGAGAAGATTCTCAGGGAGAAGGCAGATTTGGAGGGTGCTGTGCCTACGCCCCAGGAAATTACTTCAACACGCTATGCAGTGACCTTGCAACTAGTAAGGCTCGGAGGCTGCCTCCAGCCCAGTCAGGCTCTGTCCTAGATTCAGTTCCCTCTGCAGGCCCCGGGCCTCAGCCATTCACTTGTCTCTGGCAGCTGCCTCCAAAGTAGCTGTGGAGCAGGACAATGCCTCTTCCCAGTCCCTCTCCCCTTTGTTACCCCTAACAAACAGGCAAGAGCTTCTCACCCTGGAAAACTAGGCCAGGTAATAAACACAACAAACGTGGGTAAGTTACACAGGTTCTAGATTCTCACAAATATATTTTGTTTTTTTTTTTTTTTTTTTTTTTTTTTTTTTTTTTTTTTTTTTTTTTTTTTTTTTTTTTTTTTTTTTTTTTTTTTTTTTTTTTTTTTTTTTTTTTTTT
>NW_007727722.1:74294-88439 GCF_000696425.1 Galeopterus variegatus | reverse complement strand
TTTTTTTTTTTTTTTTTTTTTTTTTTTTTTTTTTGTCTTTTGTCTTTTTTCCGTGTCCGGCAACGGATCGCAACCCTCAGTGTTGCCCCCGTACCGGACCGGGGACCGGCAACGGGATCGCAAGCCTCGGTGTTGCTCCCGCGCCTCGCTCAGCCAGTGAGCGGGAGCCGGTCTGTATGTGGGATCCGAACCCTCGGACGGGAGCGCCGCTGCGCTTCCCAAGCGGCGCACTATCCAGTGCGCCACCGGGCCGGCCCCCTCACAAATATATTTTGAACCCCCAGGCTTGAGTCTCCTTCACAGGAGGTAATAACTGATACATTCTGTCCTCCACGTTGATTTTTAAATGGTCTCTTCTTTCAGAACTGACTCTCAGATATCCTCAAGGAATAACATTAGTCCCCCCCTTGTCTCGGGTGTTCCCTGATCCTCTGTCTCACATGAAGAGGGTCCCCTTTAAGGACTTCATTATAGTTGTGTTTTTACCCCACTATATGTGCATGACCTTATGTCTGGTTTGTCTTGTGCTGCATAACAAATCACCTAAAACTTAATGGCTTAAAATAATAATCATTTACTATCTCTCATGGTTTCTGTTAGTCAGGAATTTGGGAAGGTCTCAGCTGGGCAGGTCTGGCTCAGGGTCATTAATGGGGGTGCAATCATATGTCAACTGGAACTACAATCATCAATCATTTGCAGGCTTGATGGGCGGGAGGATCCGCTTTCAAGGTGGCTCATTTACATGGTTGGCAAGTTGGTTGCTGGCTCTTGTCTAGGAATTCAGTTCCTCTCCATGTGGGCCTTCCCATGCTGCTGTTTGAGAGTCCTCACGGCATGGCAGCTGGCCGCCCTCAGAGCAAGAAATCCAAGAGGCCAAGACAGATGCTGGAGTGACTTATATGGCCTAGCCTTGAATGTCATCCACTATCACTCCTACCTTATTTTACTGGTCACTAAGGTCTGGCCCTGATTCAGTGTGAAAGGGGACTACACAAGGAGGGAAGGGTCACTGGAGGTCATCTTGGTGGCTGGCCATACTATAGAAGGGTCAGAAGAATTGGATGGGGCTCAAAGAAAAAGAAAAACCAGTGAGTACATGCCCTGGAAAGCAAACTACGTATCAAGTAGGCAAGATAGATATGGTTTCTGCCCTCTTGAAGCTTGTAATCTAGTGGGAATGAGAGGTTTCACATAGATAATTATAAATGATTGCACTTGGGGTAAAATTTAATCTCCTTAACCTTGTCTCTGCCTATTCTTTTCTTATGCTACTTATCTCCTTTCTCACTGAGTTCCAGCCACACTAGTCTTTTCTCCATTCCTCCAAGAGACCAAGCTCCTACCTTGCTTAGGGCCTTTGTAATTGCTGTCCCCTGGAATGCTGTCCCCTGGAATGCCATCCCCAGATTTTTGCAGGACCAACTCTTTCTTGCTATTTAGGTCTCCAACCTAATTGCCGCTTGATATTTTCTTGGGTATTTGTTGTCTGCCTCCTCCCACGAGAATGTAAGCTGCATGAGAACAGAGATTTTGTCTCCTTCACTGCTATATCCCCAGACCTGGAATAGCACCCGTTAAATATCAAGTAATGAATACATATCCTCGCGAGTGAATGAAGTACCTAATTTCTGACCAAGTTGTTTAAAACCTTCCTTCTAGACTATCGTAAATTCCAGCTCCAGCCCCGTTTCTTGGCCATCTTGCAATCCAGACAAAGGTTGGTGAATTGCAGATCTATTCCAAGACCCAACGTGGCTGATTCCTCGCCTCTGAATCAAATAGCATAACTCTGCCATACCTGATTTTCCACCCACTTCTAGATTCAGTTGATCCAGCCCAGGCTGACTGTGTTTATTGTATTCTTCCTCAGGGCTGAGTCCTCGATTTCTGATCGCCTTTGCCTGGCTTCCTGTCCAACTTCCCTCCCTCTTCCTAGGGAAAGGCAATTCCAGCCTCGCTTTGCTGTACTTGTGTTTTCAGCTTTCATGGGCGGAAACATCGAAAACAGTTGCTCATTAACATCCCAGCTTTCCTGCTTTTCAGGAGAAATAACATGACAAACAGGGACTCCACACATATTTATTTTGAAAATATGCTTTTTAATTTGAAAGCAAATGGATGCTGCTGGTCTGCAGGTCATTTCACCTGCTGTGACATGTGATGAGTGAAGCCTTTTCTCTCTGGGTGGTGGTGCCAGCTAATGGACTCATGCTCCCTGTGTATGTTTATCTTTAGTTAATTAAAATTTTGCCAAACCTTCCTTGCAGCCCTTGAGCACAGCAAGGCTAAGACTTGGCTTGTGGCACTGATCTGAGCTGGATGGGGGCGGTCATCCTATTAAATATTAATCTAAGAAGGCGATCAGGCCTGTGGGCTTCCATCCCTGAGGTTTTCCCACTGGGAAGTCACAAATCGATGCCAGAGCTCAGTGCCTGTGGCACTGCTACGCCTCTCTCCCTGCCAGGCCTCTACAACTCTCCCTGCTAGGCCTGAGTCAGCATCAGACACAATTTTTCCAAACTGTTATTTGATAATAAATTTGAGCAGAGTCTGGGAGATCTCTCTTAGATACTGGGATGAATTACACACACATCTACCTTGGAAGGGGATGTTAACCATTATGTGAAACTGCACCTTATAAATGATGAACAGGCCAATTTTCCAGCATTTATTTTGAAGTTATGGGCCAGGTAAAGATGAGCAAAATATCCTGCCTGCAGTTCAGATCTCAGTTTTGAAAATCTGCCTCTGCCAGGAAAGGGGGAAGAGATTAAGAATTGAGTTGGCCCCCAAAACCTCCACTGCCCCATTTTCAGAAATGTGGAAGTTAGTACCTCACAAGTTCAGTCAAATTGTTAATTATGTCTTAGCTGTCAAATCATTTTATCAGACACCTTCTGCCGACAAACTTGGAAGATAGCAAGGGCACTCTGTTGTGGGTTGAATTGTCCACCCCCGAAAGATATGTTATAGTCCTAATGCCCAGTACCTGTGAATGTGACCTTATTTGGAAATAGGATCTTTGTAGATACAATGGGTTAAGTTGATAGGCCCTGATCCAGTTACTGGTGTCCTTATAAGAATAGATAACAGAGATACAGAGACATACAAGGAGACCCCATGTCTGGAGGGAGGTGTCTCGTCTACAAGCCAGGGAACACCAAGGGAATGTCAGCAGAAAGCAGAGCTAGGAAGAGGCAAGGGGAGGATCCAGCCCTAGAGCCTTCGGAGAGAGCATGGCTCTGCTGACACCTTGATTTCAGACTTCCAGCCTCCAGAACTGTGAAGAGTGTTTCTGTTGTTTTAAGGCACCAAGTTTTGGTAAGTTGCTGCGGCAGCCCCAGGAAACACACTATTCCCAGGCCTGCTCCTGACAGCCCGACGGCTTGCCTCCTCTGCAGGCCCTGTTGATAGGTTCAGTCACCCTGGTCCCCTTCCCTTCCTGGGAGGTCAAGGACAATGAAAACCGAATTTAGGCTTAGGAAGTGGGAAATCAGGCTAAGAAGAACACCTCATCATATCTGAAGTCTTGTGGATGATTATCAAAACATCTCAGCCCACATTCTTGTCGAAGCAGAGGTCAGTGAACATAATAAGATCTCTCTTTGAGGATGGAGGACGCAGCTCTGCCTGAGGAGCCATCACTCTACATTCAAGTCTCCTGGCTGGCATCACAAATACAGAGAGAATAAGATGTTGGGATGAATTAGTACTGACCCTGGAACATATTCTAGAAATTGAATTTTTATTTCCCCTTTCCTGACTAATTCTTTGTCCCTTCTAAAAGTTAAATGCTACAAAAATTCAGTTAAATTGAGGGTTCAAGCTAAGAGAACTTCTAGGAATAAAGACTCTACAATATTCTGTTGTGTTGACATGGCTGAGAGAAGGGACATTGGTCAGAAAACCTGGGCCTGAATTCCAGCCCTGTTCATCCTCACAACATCCTTGCAAAGTAAGTATAATTACCCTCATTTACATGTGACAGGATGAACTGAGGCTGCCCCTGTCCCACCTCCATAGAGTACCGGAAAGGTGGCTTCTGCATGGTCTTTGTTTGCTGAGTGGGGCACATGAGCTGAGGGTAGAGATGAACTGCTCTGGACAACAGCAGGAGTTTCCAGAATTTGTAGAGGTGAGGGCTGGCCAGTTAGCTCAGCTGGTTACAGTGTGGTGTTAGAACACCAAGGTGAAGGGTTTGTACCCCCGTACCGGTCAGCTGCCAAAAAAAAAAAAAAAAAGAATTTGTAGAGGTGAAAAGAAGGAGAGAGGGGAAATGATTGGCAGGGAAGAGGCATTTGCGAGGGGAGATGGAGAAAAGAGGTGTCTGATGAAGAATTTGGCTCAGTTTCTACTGTGTGGTGTGTGATATGGATCTCCTTCCCTATCTTCCCACAAAAATCTTTCTAGTTAGTATCTTATTCATTGGATTTGGTTTTGGAGGTGGAGCTCTGAAGAGGAACAGATTTCCCAAGGGGACCCAACCATCCCGGGGCTACATGGGAGCTGAAGAGAGGCTGAGCACCTTTGTCGGGATTACACATCCTTAGGTCCTGAAGTCACACCTGTCTGAATCCACACCTACATTCTTTCTTCTAACACACGGACTATTCTCATGGTGGACTTGCCAAATTTATTTCAGGCCCAAGAGGTAGTACAAACTGAAAATCAAAATATTCCAAAATTTTCTGCATAAACTCCCTGGAGGATTAACTATAATAACTTATTAATTGTAGTTTTCATATGGCTAGACCTTTTCAGTTTGGAGAAATGGCTCCTATTTATTGAGCATTTACAAAGTACCAACCCTTTCATGTGTATTACAGTAGTCCCCCTTTATCTGCAGTTTCACTTTCTGAAGTTCCAGTTACTCATGGTCAACTGCAGACCAAAAACTTTAAATGGAAAAATCCCAGAAATTAACAATTCCTAAGTTTTAAATTGTGGGCTGCAGTGGGTTGAAAATCTCACCCTGTCTTGCTCCATCCCACCTGAGACATGAATAATTTCTATCCACGCTGTCTACACTCCCCACCCCTCAGTCACTTAGCAACCATCCTGGTTATCAGATCAACTGTCACAGTATTGCAGTGCTTGTGTTCAAGTAACTCATATTTTAGTTAATAACGACTCCAAAGCACTAGAGTAGTGATGCCATCAATTTGGATATGCCAGAGAGAAGACATAAAGTGCTTTCTGTCAGTGAAAAGGTGAATATGAACAAACTGATTCTAAAGTTTATATGAAAGAGGCAAAGGACCCCAAATAGCCAACTCAATATTGAAGGAGGAGAACACAGTCAGAGGACTGACCTACCCGACTTCAAGACTTGAAATAATAAAACTACAGTAATCAGGACAGTGTGGTATTGATGAAAGAATAAAAAAAGGATCAATGGAATAGAATAGAGAGCACAGAAATAAAGTCACATGAATATAGTCAACTGATCTTTGACAAAAGAGCAAAGGCAATACAATGGAAGAAAAGACAGTCTTTCTAACAAGTGGTGATGACATCCACATGCAAAGAAATGAATCCAAACACAGACTTACACCTTTTACAAAAATTAACTTAAATGGTTCATGGACCTAAATGAAAAACACAAAACTATAAAATTCCTAGGAGATAACAAAGGAGAAAACCTAGATGAACTTGGGTATGGCAATGACTTTTTAGATTTAATACAAAAGTCATGATCCATAAAAGAAACAGTTGATGAGTTGAACTTCATCAAAATTTAAAACTTCTCTTTGTAAGACGGTGTCAAGAGAATGAGAAGACAAGCCACAGACTGGGAGAAAATATTTGCAAAAGACACATCTGATAAAAAACTTATCCAAAATAAAGAACTCTTAAAGCTCAACAATAAGAAAACAAACAACCCAATTAAAAAATGGGCAGAAAGCCCTGAACAGACACCTCACCAAAGAAGATACATAGACAGCAAATAAGCAAATGAAAAAATGTTCAACAACATATGCCACTAGAAAACTGCAAACTAAAACAACAGTGAGATACCATTACACACCTACTTGAATGACCAACAATCAAAACACTGATGACCTGAAATGCTGGGGAGGATGCTCAGCAGCAGGAGCCCCCGCTCATGGCTGGGGGGAATGCAGACTGGTACAGCCACTTGAGAAGACAGCTTGGCAGTTTCTTATAAAACTAAACGTACTCTTACTATATGATCCAGCTGACACACTGCTTCGTATTTACCCAAAGGAGCTGAAAACTTAATTCCACACAAAAACCTGCACACAAATGTTTACAGCAGCTTGATTCATAATTGCAAACCTGGAAGCAACCAAGATGCCCTTCAGCAGGTGAATGGATGTATAAACCGTGGTAGATCCAAACAATGGAATATTATTCAGTACTAAAAAGAAATGAGCTATCAAGACATGAAAAGACATGGAGGAAACTTAAATGCATATTACTAAGTGAAAGAAGCCAATCTGAAAAAGCTACAAACTAGTGTATGACTCCAACTATATGACATTCTGGAAAAGGCAAAACTATCCAGGCAAGAAAAAGGTCAGTGGGTTATCAGGTGTTAGAGGCAGGCAGGGATAAATAGGAGGAGCACAGAGGGTTTTCAGGACAGTGAAATTATTCTGTGTGATACTACGATGGCGGATACACGTCATTACACATTTATCGAATCCTGTAGAATGTACACCAAGACTGAACCCTGATGTAAGCTATGATAACAATAATCACGTGTCAATGCAGTGTCATCAGTTGTAACAGATGTACTACTCCAGGGCTGGATGTCGATAGCAAGGGAGGATGCTCGTGTGTGGGGACAGGGGGTACATCAGACATCTCTGCACTTTCTGGTCAATTTGTCTGTGACCTAAAACTGCCCTAAAAATAATGTTTATTAATTGAAAAAAATAAAAAATGAACAAAAGAAAAGGCCAACAGTGAAAACTAAGTTTCTCTCTTCCCCATCCCCAAGTGACACGTTTCCTTCCCCTGCCACCCTCAAGTCACCCACTATGACCAGTTTTTTGAGTGCCCTTCAAAGACATCCTTGGTATTTACAAATACGACCATGATCTTTTGATACCACAGTTGCCTCCCTTGGGGAAAATGAATGTTTGAAGTTAACCTGAGGAAATGATGCTTTCCCTCAGCCTTCTCTAAGCTTCGTTTAAACACTTGGAGCTCAAATATCAAATGGAATGTATTTTTGCGTTTTCCTGGGAGCTGGAAAAGAGCCTGGGTTCTGAAATCTGATGGGGCTAAGTTCAAATTTATACCTACAGCAGGTGATTTAACCTCTCTGAACCATTTCCATATTTGAAAAGTGGATGTAATCATCCCAACCTCCAAGGGCTGCCATGAGGATAAAGTAAGAGAATGAAGGTCAAACATCTGGCACGTCTGGCATCTGCCTTCCTTCCCCTCCTACAGTTTCCCAATGCTTCTTTAAGAATATAGAGGAAAGGAAAAGCAAATTCCCCAAATTTATGCTGTTTAATGATCAGCTTTGACCTAATTCTACTTCAAAGCATTTTCTTGTCTTCATACCTCCCACTACCTCCCGCCCATCTGCCGAGTATAGAGAACACGTGAACACTTAGGCCAAACGGGAGCTTGGAATGTTAAGGCCTTTGAGAAAACAGCTGTTTGTTCATTTATTACCATGTTTTTGCTCCTGTCTCATTTGATTACAAGAGCCTGTGGGGAAGAAAAATAATCCTTTGCACTTTAGACTAGTCTGTACAGGGCTCTTATATTCTTTATTTCAATTCACAAGTGTGAAGAAAGAGGAAAGCAAGGTTCAGAAATCAAATGCTGTGGCTGAGGTACCTGGCAGAAATGGAGCTGAACCCAGGTGTTCTCTCTGGTTTCCTTGCCTTTCCCTGTCTCTAGTTGGTTTTTAGGTGACTTGCTACTGTATCAGTTAGGACGCATTTGGCTGCTAGCAGCAGAAATCTAAGTCTCATTGGCTCAGGTAGCTGGAAGTCCACGGGTTGAGTGGCTTCAGAATCAGCTCACGGCAGTGGCTCTGCTCTTTCTCTGCTCCTCCCTGGCTTTTTCCTTCTGTGCGTTGGCTTTTCCCCCTCTTAACCTGGCCCTGCTGTAGCAGATGTCTGTCTTTTTGTTGGGTGTCCAGCATTCCTCCCAACTCCAATGTCATATTGTTGCTTTAAGTTCTCTTTTGGGGAACCTGCCCACTGTGTAATGCTTCCCTTATGCTATGGGGCTGAAATGGCCAGATCATTCGTCTCCCTGGCCCGGAGCTGGTGGGGAGATGGGGAGAGGACACACAAGCCTTGGCCAATTGGAGGCTCTCCCCTAGACTTTGTATCTTGGGTGAGAGCTGGAAGGGCAGGCTGCAACAATGCACAGGCCCAAGTGTTTCTACGGGGTGGCCTTGTCTGTGGCTCCACTGCCTGGCCACGCAACTTCTTGTGGCACCTGTGCCACTCTCCAGGCCCAGCCCTTCAGCCCTTGTGGATTCTGGAAGCCTCCACTATCCTCCAGTAAATTTCCTCCTTGTTCAACAGGGCCAGAGGCAGTTTGTGTTGTTTGTAGTTAAGAACCCCAATCATAACATATGACCCAGCAATTCCATCCCTAGGTGTATACCCAAGAGAGAAGATAACATATGTCCACACAAAAATTTGTACGTAATGTTCATAGCCGCATTCTTCATAATAGCCAAAAAGGAAGCAACTCAAATGTTCATCAACTGATACATGGGTAAATAAAATACGGTATATTCATACAATAGAATATTATTCATACTTAAAAAGGAGTGAAGTACTGATTCATACTACAACATGTATGGACTCTGAATACCTTACACTAAATCAAAGAAGCCTGTAGTGGATTGAATTATGTCCCCCAAACCCACTGAAGCTTGAATTGTGTTCCCCAAGTTTTATGTATTAGAAACTTAGCATGCCCCCCGCCACTGTGACTGTTAAGGGGGTGGGAGATCCTATTATGGTAATTGAAAGGTGGGGCCTTGAAGAGGTTGAATTGTAGGACCCTGCCATAGTGAATGGATTAAAAATGGTGGTCAGGGGTGTGGTTCCGAGGTCTTTAAAAGAAGAGGAGAATCTGTCTCTCTCTCTCTCTCTTTCTCTCCTTCCACCATCATGCAATGTGAGACCCCTGGGTCACTGTCACCACCCCCAGATGGACTTAGGACTTCCTAGCCTCAGAAACCGTAAGCAATAAATTCTGTTTTCTTTATAAATCACCCAGTTTCAGGTATTCTGTTATAGCAATATAAATGGACTAATACAAAGCCAGACACGAAAGACCATATATTATGTGATTCCATGTATATGAAATTCCTGCAGAGGCAAATCCATAGAGACGGAAAGTGGATTAGTTGTTGCCAGGGGCTTGGCCGGGAGGGGAAGTGACTACTGATGGATATGGGGCTTCTTTTGAGGGTAATGAAAAGGTTCTACAACTGTGATGTTGGTGTGCAACTCTGAATATACTAAAACCCACTGAATCGTACACTTTAAAAGAGTGACTTTTATGGTATGTGAATGGTATCTCTATAAAGCCATTACCTAAAATAAAAGAATCCTAATCAGGACAGCTTCTAGTGTGGAGAGCTCGGGAGGGAGGCGGCTGTCAGCTGCCGAGGACCCGCTTCTCACCCCAGCCTTGTTTCCTGCCGGCCTTAAAGCTCACCCTGTTGGTCCCCGGCTCCTTCACTGCTAACATGAAGAGACTTAGCAGGCCGTTGTTTCCCAAACGTCTGTCATTTGTGCGTCGTCTTCATGATGTTCGTCGTATCATTGTGCCAACTGAATGATTATTTACCTATTTCCTTACATTAAAAATGTCACCTCTTTTTTTTTTTTAAACCTAGCATCATTCTAAACAAAAATATTTATAGAATCACGGATTTGCTGTGCTGGTTATATTTTCCCAAAACACAATAATATCAGGCTAAAATAAGCATGTTCATCCATGCCCCACAGCACTAGTCCTCTTTCTACTATTCGGGAACCTGAACTAGGGGATCTCAGGTCTCCTCTAGCCCACGGGGTACAGGACCAGGGTTCCCCTCTGCTGCCCCCTCAGCTATCATGGACATTTTAATCAAGGGCCTTGTCGTGTGGTCTGAGCCTGCGCCGTTGTGGGGTTTCTGCTCCAGTGGAAGAGGAAAGCAGCCACCAAGCTGACCCCGTTGAGAGACTCACTGGCTGCCTCCTCTGATGCTGGGGATGGTGGTTGTTATTTTCCTTTTGCTGAGGAAGGCAAAACAGATTTTCAGACAATTCCAGTGCTCTTTTAACTATATCATATTAGGCAATGTTGGCTGGCCAGTTAGGTCACTTGGGAGAGCATGGTGCTGATAACACCAAGGTCAAGGGTTTGGATCCCTGCAGTGACCAGCTGCAAAAAAAAAAAATCAAGCCATGAAGTCAGGAAATTTTGGGGTAGATGTACTTATAGTCTTCGTCAAATCAGGCCGTGCACATAACTGCCACCTTTGCCTGTGAGTAGGATCAGCATTGAGGAATGGGACACAAATGTGGCTTCCAAGATGAAAATTGTATCCATTGAATTTCTAGCATTTCCATATATCAGTAAAAAACAGTGACAGAATTCTCTTCTCTATCACTTTCAGTACACTCATCCCACTTGCAGTTAATACTCAAAATCTCTATTCTCCACTAGTCAGAAACCATGTCTTTCTTATTAATTGCTGTGTCTGCGACACCTAGCCAGTACTAGGCAAATAGTAGGCCCCTAATACATCTCAATTCAATTAACTAGTAGCCACTTGCCTGAAGGATCGCATAGCTCAGAGTATATGTGTTTGGAAGGTGGAATGGGGTAGGCCAAGACATGCCCAGAGACAGAGGCAGGATTTAGCACTGTGTCCAGGCACCTGCACAGTGGGCAGGGGCTGGAGAGCCCTTCGGCCATGTGTCCTGCATTGTTTGCCTGGAGCAGGCTGCTGCTGCCACCTGGGTCCATTGGTGGAAGTGATTTCTATCTGTACAGATAGGAGAGCAGAGCAGGGCAGTGATGTATTTATGGCATCCAACAAATAACTGTTGGCAGCCAGCTCCATGCTAAGCCCCATGCCAGGTACCAAAGAGGAGACAAATGTAACTCAGGCCTGCCAATTTCTTGTGCTGTGTCTTCCACAACAGCACTGACTTCCAAAAGTGATGCCCTAGCTGCCAGGTTTAGGAGGAGTCTTCTAGCAGTGTGTGCCGAGAGGCCACACATAGAGCTTTCATCTGAGGTTACTGACACAGGGCCTGCGGTGTGCTAGGTGCCAGGGTACAATGGATACGAGACTCATCCTCGCCCCGGGGAGCTTACAGTGGCAGCTGTGTCTGTAGTCCAGGTGAAATGGTGGGGATGGGAGGGACCTGCTTTCAGAGACATAGACCAGACAGAATGTGGGATTGGTGTCTGGGAAGCTGGGAGCAGGGGAGGCATGGGCAAAGGGAGGAAGGAGCAGATGTGCACAGGTACATGAAGCACTTGGGATTTGCAGCTTCAGAAACTAGGACTTTCTGGATGGTTCTAGTTCACGAGCCAACAAGCTCCCTCCGCAGCCCCTGTGCTTCTTTGGACAAGCTATAACAATGGGCATGAAGGCCTTCTGCTTCTTGCTTCCTGCTTTCAGCAATCTTTCCCCCTTACATTTCCACTCTTCAGGCTACAAGAGCACCAGGGCACGTCCTCTGAAATGACTGAGCTCCCTTACGTGGAATGTGCTGCCGTGGACACAATCGCCCCACTCATTCTGAGGCACGTTGTTCAGGCAGATCAAGGACAGGGAACCAGGCTAAAGAGCTTTTGTGAAGCCTAAAGAGATGATACAATGATTGATATAACACAGGGTTTTTCAACCTCAGCAGTATTGACATTTTGGGCCAGACAATTCTTTGTTATGGGGGACTGACTTGTGCATTGTAGGATGTTTAGCAGCAACTCTGGGCTCCACTTACTACATAATAGTGAGCAACTTCGCAGCTGTGACAACCAAACATATCTCCAGACATTCCCTATAACCCCTGGGTGTGGGGTGGGATAGTAAAAATCATCCGATTAAGAACCACTGGTGTATAGGCTTTGAGTTTGAGTCCTGGCTCTACCATTCTCTAGCTGAGTGAACACAGGCAGGCTATTTAACTGCTCTGTGCCTCAGTTTCTTTATCTGTAAAATGGGAATGACAGTAATACTTTCCTCATAGGATTGTTATGAAAAATTGATATGTGTAAAGTGTCTAGCACATAGTAAGCACTCAGTAAATACTGACTACTGTTCTTATCAGAGAAATCAAATGTAGATGAAGTGGATGGTCAAAAGGACTGCTATATAAACACACACTGTAGTACAGAAACAAGAAATGTAACTCATTTATTTTCTGCCCTGTTTATTTCTGGTAAACTGAGGTGGCTTAAAATAAAAGCACACACACTACTGGGCAATTTAAAACTGAGTCAGAGATTAATAACCATTAAAACTGGAGGAAAACTGAAGAGGGGGAAGTTAATTCTATCAAGAACTCAAAATCAGATGGAGTGCCCATTTTAGCAATAAGCAGAATCCTGAGCTTCCTAGCAGCCACTGCAAAATAAACATACAGCCAAGAGAACTCACCACCAGGACTTCCAGGAGAGAGAAATTATTTTTCACTTAGCCCAAGAGGAACCTTTTGTCAAGTGAGTGCTAACACAAGATCTTTGAGTAACAGAATGGACAACATTTCCAAAGCAGTTCTACAGGCAATATTTACATCTGCCCCATTTATGTCCACCATCAATAAAAGCTTATTTCAAGCATCACAGCTCTGCAGTTCTGCTCTGGCCAAGAATGCTACTTGAAGAGGAGACCCCCATCCTTATCACCAAAGAATGAATTCCCTGAAAATGCCTGCCCCTCTAGCAGCAAGTTGGGATTGGCAAGAGAAGCAGCCTTTCTCCCCTGCCTGCCTGGCTGACCTGCAGACCCTGCTCCCGGCTGACTGGCAGGGCTGGTTACTAGCACATGCTGTCAGCTGCCTCCACAGTCCTGATAGCTCTGCTGTCTGGCTGCAGCCCCTCAGTAGCGGGAGCCCGCGGTGGGGCGTGGCACTGGGGAAGACTCTGGAGCCAAACTCCCCCACCTCTCAGTTGTGAAAGGCTCTCTGAGGGGAAGTAAAGAGAGGAAGAGGCCAGCTCTGAGCGTGAGGAATAAAGGAAGTGTCTACAGAGTGGAGGCTCAGAGCGCCCCAAGGCAAAGGAAAACAGTCACCAGAACATGGCGTGTGGTGAGAGCAGCATCTTGCCCTCTTAACCTCACTGTGCCTCATTTTCCTCTTCTGTAAAATGGGGATGATGCTGATCTCATGAGGTTATTGTGAAGATTAAGAGGGTTTTATATGTCAAGTGCTTAGAGCAATGTCTGGCACACAGTAAATGTTAACTTTTACTACTGCTGTTCTTCTTGGCCCCAGCACTCTCTTGTGGACATCCTATACTCAAGCAACACATCTCTGGCTGCCCCTTAGATCAGTTGGTTAAAGCACGGTGTTACAAGACCAAGGTCAAAGGTTCAGACCCTTACTAGCCAGCTGTCAAAAAAAAAAAAAAAAAAAACATATCTTGAGGGGCTCACAGTGGGGGTAGGAGGGAAGTGATAGGAAAAGGTTTCTGAACATTTTAATCACTGTGTAGCCCTCAGCCTAGAGCCAAGCAATGAGATCAAACGTTAGTTCATGATAAATTGGAGGAGCCCTAAGCACAGGATACTGGTCCCAGCTCTGCCACTAACTGGTGCCCTTGTCAGTGTGACCTTGGGCAAGCCTTTGCTCCTCTCTGGACCTCAGTTAAATCTATAAAATGAAGTGGTGGGTCTAAATAATTCCTAAATTTGACTATACATCATAATCAATTAAGGACATCATAAAATGCAGATTCCCAGGCTCTGCCAATCAAATCCAAGACTCTGAAAATGGCCTTTTATTGAGCTCCTCAAAGGATATTGATGTTTAGTCAGATTTGAAAGCCACTAACTACATAAGCTCTAAGGCCCCTTCAATATTCAAATTCCTAAGATAAATTGATTATAGACTCATCAAGCAGAAAGGAGCTTTTTTTTTTTTTTTTTTTTTTTTTTTTTTTTTTTTTTTTTTTTTTTTTTTT
>NW_007727722.1:67939-74174 GCF_000696425.1 Galeopterus variegatus | reverse complement strand
CACCTCGCTCAGCCAGTGAGCAGGAACCGGTCTGTATGTGGGATCCGAACCCTCGGCGGGAGCGCCTCCGCGCTTCCCAAGCGGCGCACTAGCGCAGTGCGCCACTGGGCCGGCCCAAGCAGAAAGGAGCTTTGAGTGGTCATGTGCCTTAGTGGTCCAGGGCAGATGGCCACTTGCCTGTGGAAAGAGCTGTGCTAGTGCCCTGGTAGTTCTTCCAGGGTTTAATCATCCCTAGCGTTAGGAAGAAATACTTTCTATCTAACCAAATGCTCCATCTCAGCCATTTACCTCCCACTCTGCTGGCTTTGTTCTTAGGATTGTGGAGAAGCGCTGGGCAGTGCCCCTTCCATGCAGTCCTTCATGTACTCGATGCTGCTTGAAGTCACGCTTGTCCTGACAAAACTACCGGTGAAAGGTTCTTGACTTTTGCCCTTTCTTTCCATCCCCATTGCAACTGCCCTAGTTTAGGTCATTAATACCACTTATTTGAACCACATTACAGCTTCCTAATTAGGCTTCTGACCTCCAGGATCTCCTCTCTTCAATCTTTTCTTCAGGATATCAACAGTTATCTTCCTAACCCCAGCCCTGATTGTATCCCTTCTCTTGCCCACAAATCCTCCATGCATCCAATCAAAACCAAACTCCTCAGCCTGTCACTCAGGCCTCCCAGAGCCTGAACCAACCTACATTTTTGCTTTTGTAGCCTGTTACATTTCTCTTCCGTGACTCCCTCAGGCCAAGAGATGCTTTGGTCTACAGTTTGTTGAGTTTTTATGGCAGATTTCCTAAACTTGAACGATCATGGAACTCTCTCCCCACCACTGCCAACTTTTCATGGCAAAATACAGAAAAAATCTCATGGATAGTAAGTGATTCGTAGAACTCGGTTTGGGAAATACTCTCTATGCCCTTCCATCTGGTTGCCAGTGGCTTGACTCTATTCTAGGATCTGCCTAGGTCTTGAACTCCAACTCAGAACAACCATCTAATGTTGTCATGCCTGTTATCTCTCAATCTGACTGTTTTTGAATACTGACAAGGCTCTACAGATATATAGAACCAGAACACTACTCTGTCTCCACCCTTATTCCGTCTTTGCCTTCCTTCCTGAGCTGGTACCACATTTTCTCCAAGAGTTAAATTGCTTAAGGTCTATCATGATTTAACTAAATGAGTATAGTTGACCATTCAACCATCTTTGTCTTCCGAACTTCCAAATAAACAGCCTCTTCTTCTCATTAGCAACTCAAACAGGTAAATATCTACCCCTCCTGGGGCTACTCCCTATTCCTGCACCTGTTATAGACATTGTAGGTTGATCACAGCACTTGTTCGTAAGCCCTGGATGTGATAGTCTAGACTAAGAATCCTTCTCAACACAATTCTCCAGGCAGGCTTTATCCATCAATCAGAGTTGGCATGCAGTTGAGACAGTCCTATTTACCATCAATGACCTAGTTGATTAAATAGCTAATGTGTTTACTAGAAAAGGTCTGTGAGTTTCAATTTCTTTCTTTTTTTTTTTTTTTTTAAAGATGATGGTAAGGGCATCTCAACCCCTGACTTGGTGTTGTCAGCACCACGCTCACCCAAGTGAGCTAACCAGCCATCCCTACATAGGGACTCGAACCCGTGGCCTTGGTGTTATCAGCACCACAGTCTCCCAAGTGAGCCACGGGCCGGCTCTTGTGAGTTTCAATTTCAACTCTCTTATTATGGAACCTTAAACTAGAGTAGTCTCTAGTTATATTCTGTCTACTCCAAGCCTTTCAGGCTGGAGGATCTGAGTGTGAGTGAGAATCTATTAGAAGTTTAATTTGGCATAAGATGGAATAAGACTGCCAAGGTCAGAAAAGCTTCTACTAGAAACTGTCCTGGAGCATTATTTACATCCCATCTCTTTCTCCTGCCAAAACCCACAAAAGTGTCTGGTGAGCTAGCTGGTCTTTAGCCATAAAGAAGAGCCCCTGAGAGGCTACAAAACAAATAACAAACTACTCACAGAAGAACGTATCTCTGGGGCAGGCAGCAACTGGAGATGTCTTCAATGTCCCAGAGCAACGGCAAGTTTTTCAACTTGGCCTGAGCCAATGGAACTATGTGCAATGGAAAGACTGATATCTTTGGTCAGATAACAGGCTGCTCCCATTTCTTGTCTCTCCTCCACCCCCACCCCCCTTCTCCTCCAAGCTGATCACATTTCCTTGGTGATTTCCATGCATGGTCAGTAGATCTCAGGGGACGAGTGTGTTTTCCATAGGGACCTTTTTGGTATGAACTACTCTGCTAATTAATGTCATCCTCTGGACAGTATCTTCCTTCCTCTCTTCCTGCCCTAAGGCATTTATTAAACACCTACGTATGTGCTATGTGGGAAGAATTATTGCAGAGAAGAGAACCTTTGAACTCCGGAGCCATGAGGGAAGGCTGTATATGACCTAAGGATGCCACTGTCCCCATCAGCAGAAAAATGCATTTCAAGTTGCTTCATCTTTTCTTTAGTCCTCAAGAAAGATGGAAGAGTGGGAGAAAATTGAGAGTCTGGTAGCTAAAATGAGAGAATTCTACAAATCACAAAGAGCCCCATAGGGTGAACACAAACCAGTTCTCAAATCCAGGATACTATAGAGATCAGCTGCACACTCCCTAGCCTTTACTTATTGCCAGACACTGTTCTAATTATTTTCTATACATTAACTCCGTAAGTCCACACAATAATGTATAAGTTAAATACTCTTACTATAACCATTCAAAAGACGAGAAACCAAGACATAGAGGTTAAACGACTTACCCAAGTGCAGAAAGCTAGGAAGTAGTAGAGCTGAGATTTGAACCTGTGTAGTCTCATTTCAGAGTCCTAAACTCCCTGAAATATGTACATTTAAACAAATAACAAAGTATAGATTCACGGATTGGAATAGAGGGGGACAGGCAATAACTGGATGAAACTTTTTACCCCAAGACATTGTATCAGTTAAAGATAGAAGGGTTTTGGTAGATGGGAAACTAAGTGCCTACCCCATCTCCCATACTTTTAAGAAAGCTCTCATGAAGACTGGCTGCTCCCCCAGACCCACCCACATCTCCTACTGTCCCCTGACAGTCAGCAGACTGGTGTTGCAGTGCCTCACCCAGAGCACAATCTCATGCTGTTCAGCGCCACACATGGGGACAGATCTGCACGGTCCCTTTACGTACTCGCACTCGCATACTGTATTTTTGACTGGAAAACCATGTGATGTCATGAGTTCCTAGTGCAGCAATGTTGCTGGTCCTAGGAGTTTGAAGCTCTAACTTCCAGAATGTACTCTACCACCTACTGTCCTTTGATTCTATTTTTTCATCTGTAAACATTTATTCATTTAGGACATAATTTTGAGCACCTCCCCTGTGCCAAGCCCTGTGTACTAAGCCTGAAGCCACTAAGTTGAATCCAATAGTTGCCCCACGAAACTGCTCTTCACTGGCAGCAAGGGACAGGTGAGGATCTTTACATGCACTGCCTTCAAAGTGCACAAGGGAGTGAGGGAGGGCCCCAGCCTGTCCTCCTCCCTGGCAATCCGTGAGCGGCAAATGAGATCACCCGACCCGGAAGGTGTTTTGTAAATAGCAGAAGGTGAGAATGGAGCGTGTGGGGAGGTGGTTGGAGGGGGGGTGGTGGAGGGGAGAAGGGAGGGAGGAGGAGGAGGAGAAGGGGAGGTGTGAGGGGAGGAGGGCAGGAGGGAGAAGAGGGGGAGGAGGGCAGGAGAGAGGGGGCTTCAACCTAGGAGCTGTCCGCCTCATCTGGAGACTGTGCGCAGGCAGCTGGCCACGCCGAGCGCTCGGTCAGGGGCGCTTAGCCTGAGCCAGGCCTCCGGGACGCGAGGGGACAAAGCCCGAAGCCCTGGGCTGACTCTCCCAGCAGGCCAAGCCCAAACCTTGCTGCCCTCGCCAGGCTGCTCTGGGCTGCGTCCTGGCAGGAACGTAAACCTGTGTTACGTTGTTTGCGATCAGGCGCGTTCGCAGCCCGCGCTGTCCCCGACCTCTTCAGGGTCGCATCTTGAATAGCAGCAAAGGCCAGGCCTTCCCTCTATCGTGCAGCCCGAGAAGCCCGATTTCCCATGAATCCCCTTACATAATGGTATCCCTGAGAAATGGTGGCCCGAGGTGGCGCCAGCCACCGCCATTCCCTGTGCTACAGCGCCACCTAGAGGCAAGTTCTAGCTCAAACCCAAGTATAGACGGAATGTTTTAAAATTTGCTTCCAGGTGGGAGAGAAAAAGAGAGGTCTTTGAACAACAAAAAAAAGACAAGAAAATGGCACAAGACCCCTAAGAGGACCCCATCAATCCCTTCACCAGCCCCCCTGTGGTTTGCTGATGAGATATTCAAGGGTTGAAATGTCTCAGCTTTTCAATGGGACCAGTGTGAAATGTCACTGTTTTTCACATATTCTAAAATCTAGATTTGAAGGTTAAATATGCCAAGAAAACCCTTCAGTTTGCCCTGCACCCCAGCCCCCCAAATTCAGACTCTCTGGCCAGCTTGGCAAGATAGTTTTACAGTGGACAGGGGCTCCTCCTTAGGAGAGTTTGCTGATTCTGCTTATATTTCTGGAATCACCTGCCCTACACTAAGCATGAACGCACATTTATCCTTGGCCATTTATTGAGCAGTAGCTGGATAAGTCTAAAAAAGGCATAAAAATAAATCCGTGGTTCAAAACGAGCACTGAGTTATTTTAGCCTGAAGAAAATTCAAGTTACGTGGTCCCACCATTTTCAGGGTCCCAGCTTGAACACTGAGTATCAAGAACAGCATAGTATCAAGAAAACAAAGCCAGGCTCCCAAACTGAGCAAATTTCTTATTGAATTCTTAAGTATAACTGCAAAACAAGATAGAAATATTGAAGCTCTCATTGTCTGAGCATCCTAGCTCACACTGCTTGGGGCGGCATCTGTGTGCAGTGTCAAGGGAACGCCCACGAGGCTACAACACACCATTGCTGCTGGTTCTTGTTCAGACCAAGAACAATTCAAACAGGGTAAACTTTAGAGTAAACTCTGAGGAGTCTTGGAAAAACTAGAGTTAGTTCTGAATTTATTAAAAAGCTACAGCTGCCCCCCAAGGTAAAGTGCAGTCCACTGATTGGCCAAAAGGCCCAGAGGAAGTAAAGTTGCCATTTCCTTTATTCATACCCCCAAATAAGTTAAACTTATAAAAACTGGAGTGTTTGCTTCTCTCCAGTGAAAACAATTCCACAACAATCTTGTGAGGTAAGTGTTTTTATCACTGCTGTCTTGCAGAGGAGGAAACAGAGGCTAAAAGAAATTTAGTAATTTTTGTAAGAGGAGTAGACAGGATTTGAACTCAAGTGTTCTTGTTCCAGAACATTTGCAGTTTTCCCAATACCACTGCTATGGGCTAAATAGCAGTATTCCCCAAAGGTCTGTGTATTGGAAACAATCCCCACTGTAACAGTGTTTAGAGGGTGGGAAATCCTATCACAGTAATGGAAAGGTGGGGCCTTAAAGAGGTGATTAGATGTGAGGACTTGACTACCCTCATGAATGGATTAATCCAGTGATGGTTTAATGAGTGGTAAAGGGTGTGGCTCCGATGGCTTTATAAGGCAATTGAGTGAGCTTAGCTCTCTTGTTCATGCCATCTCTTGCCATGTGACACCCTGTATCACTGTAGATGGCCCTCACCAGATGTGTTCCCTGGAATTTGGACTTCCTGGCCTCCAAAACTGTAAGAATAAATCTTATTCTTTATAAATTACCCAGTTCCAGGTATTCTGTTATAAGCAACAGAAATGGACTAATACAGCCACCGTACTAAGTACTGAAGACAATATTCTGAGAAGCAGTCCAAATTGCCACAGATTATTGCCTGGATTCTTACACAATCATTGGAACTACACTATAAGGTGGAATTTGTGGACCAATGATGGGCCTTATTCAAGAATAATACTCATTGTTGATCAGTTCTACTTTCCAGTTGGGTCAATACTAAATGAAACAAAAAGGCTTCTCCTGACTTTGTTTCCCACTTTGTTCCCTTCATTTAAGCCAGGCAGGCTCTTTGTCCCCTACAAAATTCCTTATGAGAATTTGTAGTTGCTGTTCCTCTGAGAAAATGAGTCCTCATCTGAGAGATTTAAGAAGAACCACTGTAAAACAACTGGAAGAGGGGCCGGCCCGTGGCTCACTCGGGAGAGTGTGGTGCTGATAACACCAAGGCCATGGG
>NW_007727722.1:66034-67647 GCF_000696425.1 Galeopterus variegatus | reverse complement strand
AATAGAAAATCTTTTTTTTTTTTCGATGTACAGCATGTTGACTATAGTTTACAATGTATTGTGTAATTGAACGCTCTTCCGATCTTTACCGGTCATCTTTAAAAAAAAAAAAACAATTGGAAGAAATAAAGACACAATGGGGGCAGTGGTGAGGCTAGCTCACTGTGCCTGGAAGAACCACAATATTTCAGAGCTGGAAGGGGCCTCCAAGAGCATCTGATGACAGTCTAAATGCAACCTTGGAAGATGACATCAAGACTCAGCAGTCAAGTGACTTCCCAGCAGTCGGTGAGTGGCAGAGCAGGTCAAAATTCCAGTCCAATTGACTCCTAGCTGAACGCACTTTTCATTTAATAGTTTCAGGAGATTGTATTCTGTTTCTAAGCAAAATTCAGCTAGGAACCCAAATCTCCAGGGCTATCTGTGAAGTGACTCGTTGGGGAAACTTCTAACATTCCCCATTCTCCATCTTGAATTGTTCAGCATAGGGAAGGGAGGGGGTGGGGGTGCTCCATTCTGAGTGCCCATAACAGTAGCTAATAGCAGTCAAAATTTATTAAGCACTGTGCTGGGCCATGCTTAGTATGTTATATGCACCAGCTCATCTAATCCTCTCAACAAACACACGAGGTAGGCATGATTATTTCCATTTTACAGATAAGGAGAATGAGGCATGAAGCACTTAAGAAACTGGCTTAAGCTCCCACAGCTGGTAAGAGATGGAGGTGGAATTGAAGGCCGTCTCCATCAAAGGCAGTGCTTTTTAAAACCATACAGTAAATGCAGGGCCCAGGGAAACAAACTTGGCTGACCCTGAGGAATCCTCATATCCCTAGCCAGCTGTCTCTACAGGAAACTGGCAGCCCCTGCTTAGCCCTGGGACTCCCTGAAGGGGTGCACAGACAAAGGAATCACGCAAGACCCGGGCTAACAGTTCGCCAGAGAAGTTCCACTTTATTCAAGGACTGTGCGTATATTTATAGGGAGCTGCGTTCTGGGTTTGGATAGGGGGTGGATGGGGCGGTAGCTGATTGGATGGGACTGGGCAGGAGGTGAGCCTTGACTTGTGACTGGCTGAGGTTTGGCGTGGGTGGGCTTGGGTGTTGGCTCCGACAGGCTTTGTTTACTGCGGAGAAGAACCCAGAAGGGCGCCATATTGCTAGGGAGTGCTTTCCCCCTCCCCCTCTACTTGAATGCCCACGGTATCCTTACATTCCTCCCTTTTTCCTCTGTTGTGGGAATGGGTCGCCGTGATCTTCGAGCTACTTCCTGCTGGATGGGGGCATAGTAGGGGAAGAGGAATTGGGGGGAGATTGGGGATTTTGTAACAGGACCCAAAAGAGGATAGAGAATAAGATAATTTCGAAGGGGGAGAACTCTAGAAAGGTTCCCTGAAGCCACAGGTCGGTGATTTGTTGAGTCCAGTGTGTGTAGGAGGCTGTAGGGGAGAGCATCCAGGCATCTGCGGCCAAAGCTTCCAGGAACAAGGACCATCGATGAGGCAGGTCAATTTTAACAGCGGGTTAGCTGATCTGGTGAAGAGCGGGCAGGATCCTCGGTGGCCAGGAGCTGGTAGTTCCTAAGTAAAAGCTGGTTAAAAGTTTGGTTAGAAA
>NW_007727722.1:63745-65034 GCF_000696425.1 Galeopterus variegatus | reverse complement strand
AGCTGCAACAATTGATGTTGTTAAGGACATTCCCACTAGGACTGGGAGAAAGACGGCTTGACGCTGTCTTGGGGGTGGATGGAAAAGGTGGAAAAGCTCTGCGTGGGAATAGAAAGTTAGTTGGGGAACGACAGTGACTGGGTAGCAAGGAACGGAGGTATTAGGAAAGATAAAAGTGGAAAGGGTTCCGTTGCACCAAAAAAAGGTGCCTGTTGGAGATGTTGTGTGGCTTGTGATGCTGGACCTTTTTGTGCAATGGAATGAAGAATGGGGTGAAGGGGTGGATGGTTCCAGAAAGCAGTGACAGGACACCAGAGTGTGGTTGGGGGTGTTATCGGGGTCCCATAGAGGAACATCGGGAAGAGTTGGAAGGGAGTGAGGTAATGTTTACAGGGACAGCAGCCAGAAGTGGGCGCAGCAAAGATGCGTAAAGGAAGCAATTGTTAGGAGGGGTAGAGTTGAAGAAAGTCTGGTTAAGGAAGATAACAGTTTCAGAAATAATTTGTTTGCCAAGTGTAGATGGGAGAGGGCTGGTTGGCGGCATTTATCTCTGAAGAAAGGGTTTCTTCTTGCTGAGAAATTATCTTATTCTCTATCCTCTTTTGGGTCCTGTTACAAAATCCCCAATCTCCCCCCAATTCCTCNTGAATGAATTTTATAATGCAGGGCAGAAAAAGACAGGCTATAAATATAACAGCGAGGGGTCACAATACTGGCCATACCCAGGTGAGAAGTGAGCCTTGGAAAAAAGAGGAGAAAGGATCAGGGTGGTTGGCTCTGAGGTCTGAGGCTAAGTTGGTGAGTTTGACAATATCGGTTTCTACTAGTCCTGATTCATTGATATAATAGCAACATTCTTCCTGGAGGAAGATGCAAGTGCCGACCTTGTCTGCCGTGAGGAGGTCTAATGTGCGGCGGTTCTGTAGGGTAACTTTAGATAGGGAGGTGATTTGTCTTTCTAAGGCAGATAGAGATTCAGCTGTGGAGGTGAGGGCCTTTTGTAGTTTGTTATTAACGTCTTGTACCACCCATAAAGTATGTCCCAAGGCCCCGCCTGACAGGCCGGTTGCAACAATTGATGCCATTAAGGACATTCCCACTAGGACTGGGAGAAAGATGGCTCGACGCTGTCTTGGGGGTGGATGGAAAAGGTGAAAAAGTTCTGAGTGGGAATATAAAGTTAGTTGGGGAACGACAGTGACTAGGTAGCAAGGGACGGAGGTATTAAGAAAGATAAATGTGGAAAGGGTTCTGTTGCACCAAAAAAAGGTGCCTGGTGGGGACGTTGT
>NW_007727722.1:60060-62844 GCF_000696425.1 Galeopterus variegatus | reverse complement strand
TTTGCCAAGTGTAGATGGGAGAGGGCTGGTTGGCGGCATTTATCTCTGAAGAAAGGGTTTCTTCTTGCTGAGAAATGTGAGTATGTACGGCAGATAAGGAAACGGGAATTTTTATGAGGACATATGTGCGGGAGATTTCAAATTGTCCGCAGGGGAGAGAACCGACCCTGACGTCGCAGTAGAAAGATCCAACAACTACCCCAGCCCACCTGGGGTCCCAGGGGTCATGAATGAATAATCGGTATGTGTACCCGTCCCGCCTGTTCCCAACCAGCTGAAAGATTTGGTTGATATATTGTGGCACCTTCGGATCATGAATCCGACACGACCAGTATGGGCATCCCCCATAAGTTTCCAGCCACCAGCGACAATAATCTTTGGTTTAATCAAAAAGAAAACATAGATATGGGTTTGAGGCTTAAGGGATTAATTCACTCCCTGTAAGGGGAATGGTAACGAGACTTCGGCATCCAGCTGGAGAACAGTCCGCTGTGGAAGGGAATAGTGTGGTTTCACCTTGTTTACCTTGTTTTCCTGTAAGAGTTTCTTGCATCGTGAACCACCAAATGTATGGGGATTTAGAGACACCTACTAGGCACAGTAAGAGAAATAGGATAACGTTAACGGGAGTGGTCATTGTTCCTGTAATGGAGGGAGACTTGGGAGTCGGGATAAACGGAGTTTGAGGGGGTTAGAGGGATGAGGAGTGTAGGCAAAGGTTTTAGTTTTTTGAAAGGGTGTGTCCTGAACTCGCTGGTCATGCGTAGGTTCTGTGGGATCCATTGGTGAGGTCAGGAAGCAGGGTTTTAACCTAGAGATATGGACCCATGGAGTTACTTGGTTGTTTGGTAGGGAAAGCTTGGCAGCTGTGGGAGTGCAAAGAATGACTGGGCAAGGGCCTTTCCACTTAGGAGTTAAAGGACCTTGTGGCTCTGGGAAGGTGTAGAGTACTAAATCCCCAGGGTGTACTGTGGGGGTGTTTTGGGAGGAGGTAGGATTAGGCAATAGCCAATCCTGGTGTTTCCAGAGTTCAGCTTGAAGATGGGAGAGTAACGGGATAGTTAGGTTGGAGGGTATGGTTTTTTTGTTTAGGGATGATTCCTGGAGGTAAAGGGGACCTCCAATACATAATTTTGAAAGGGGAGAGGTTTAGGCCAGCCCGTGGCTCACTCGGTAGAGTGCGGTGCTGATAACACCAAGGCCACGGGTTCGGATCCTATATAGGGATGGCTCACTGGCTGAGCGTGGTGCTGACAACACCAAGCCAAGGGTTGAGATCCCCTTACCGGTCATCTTTAAAAAAAAAAAGAAAGAAAGGGGAGAGGTTTGATGGTTTCTTCGGGAGGACCCTGAGTCTGAACAAGGCTAGGGGTAAAAGGCGGATCCAGTCAAGGTGAAGTTTTAGAGAAAGTTTAGTAAGGATGTCTTTCAGAGCCCTGTTAGTGCACTCAACTATTCTTGAGGCCTGGGGCTGGTAAGGACAGTGTAAGTGCCAAGGGAGGGAGAGGGCTTGAGATAAATTTTGTATTATTTGAGCAGTGAACTCTGGGCCGTTGTCCATTTGTATGGAAGAGGGCATTCTGAACCTTGGGATAATCTGGGAGAGGAGTATGGAAGCCACAGCGGTGGCTTTTTTGTTAGTGGTGGGGAAGGCCTCTATCCACCCGGAAAAGGTATCCACCATAACTAGGAGGTATTGTTGACGTTTAACAGGAGGCATGTGGGTGAAATCGATCTGCCAGTCTGCTGCAGGGACATTACCCCTAGCTTGATGTGAAGGATACGGTTTGGCTTTTAAGGGAGTGTTAGGGTTGGTACGTTGGCAGATGGAGCAATTGTGAGAGATTTTTGTAGAAGAGCTTTGTCTGTTGAAGTTAAAGGAAAGAAAGTTTGGAGGAAGAGTGTTAGACTTTGTGGATTTGAATGGAATAGATCATGAAGAAGATGGAAAAGAGAAGATTTATTATCTGGTGTTGGAGCAGGGTTGTCTGTGGTATCTGGTAGGAGAGGAAGGATTGCAGCATCTGGGCTGTCACGGCCCTCTGTGGTGACCAGTTGTGCCATTTGGTCCACTAAGCAATTACCTTGAGTTATGGGAGAGCTGTCCTTTTGATGTGCTTTGTAATGGGAGACCCCTAGCTGAGCCAGGAGCCGGGAGGCTTCAAGGAGTTTGTTGATCAGGGCAGAATTGGTTATGGCATTGCCTTTCGTGTTGAGCAATCCTCTTTCTTTCCAGATTGCTGCATGGGATATATGTATGTGNGTGTATAGGTTAAGGGATTTGTCTTCTGCCAGTACACAGGCCTGAGTGGCCGCAATGAGTTTAGTTTATTGGTTAGTGGTGTAGTAGATGTTTAGCAGCCAGGGCATGAAGGCAGGGAGCCCAGTCCCGGACAGTAGGATTTAGTTGTTTGGACAAGTATGTTACTGGGGCGAAGGAGGGGCCATATGTTTGTCTTAGCACTCCCAGGGCTTGTCCGTCCCTTTCATGTACGTAAAGGGAGAAGGGTTTAGTGAGGTCAGGCAGGTGTAAAGCAGGGGCCATGACCAGAGCCTGGCAGAGTTTTTGGAATGGCTTATCTGGTGAAGATGATAGGGGTTCATTTTGGTCTCCTTTTGCAAGGGCATATAGCGGGCGGGCCAATAAAGAGCAATTTGGGATCCATGCTCTAAAGTATCCCGCTAGGCCAGAAATGAGGGCTAAAAGGAATGAGGCTACGGAGGAGGAGGATGGGGATACAGAGATGGAAACATGTAACTGGGCGAGAATATCTCTTTTTAATA
>NW_007727722.1:59469-59973 GCF_000696425.1 Galeopterus variegatus | reverse complement strand
AGACGGGTCGGCCATCCACAACAATAGTTACCCTGGGCTCGCTTCTTGTGATGGTCATGGTCAGGAAGGACCCAGGGCCCCATCAGTCTTCTTCCTCTTCAGCCAGTCCCACCAGAGGTGTTTGAGGTGCCTGGGATGGCTGGGGCCTGTTAGGCCAGTCTCCCCTTCGGGTGAGTGGACAGTCGGAGCCCCAATGCCCCATTTTGTGGCACTTAGGACATGGCTTGGTGGGCTTTCTGGGTGATGGGCAGTTCTTTGACTAATGACCTTCTTTGTCACACTTGAAGCAAGCGCCGGGGGGAGTTTTGGAGACGGAGGACCCAGAAGGGCACTTAGAAGGCTGAGTAATTACTTTGGCCAGCATTTGGAGGTTGGCCAGACCAGCCTTTTGTTTGTGCTGTTCCTTTTCCAGTTCTCGTTCCTCCTCCCTATTATGAAAGACCTTGAAGGCCACTGATAAAATTTCAGTCTGGGGAGTAACAGGGCCCTGTTCCAGTTTTTTTA
>NW_007727722.1:5714-59104 GCF_000696425.1 Galeopterus variegatus | reverse complement strand
TTTTTTTTTTTTTTTTTTTGACCAATGACCTTCTTTGTCACACTTGAAGCAAGCACCGGGGGGAGTTTTGGAGGCGGAGGGCCCGGAAGGGCACTTAGAAGGCTGAGTAATTACTTTGGCCAGCATTTGGAGGTTGGCCAGACCAGCCTTTTGTTTGTGCTGTTCCTTTTCCAGTTCTCGTTCCTCCTCCCTATTATGAAAGACCTTGAAGGCCACTGATAAAATTTCAGTCTGGGGAGTAACAGGGCCCTGTTCCAGTTTTTTTAAGCTTAGCCTTGATGTTGGGGTAGGATTGAGCCAAAAAGTATGTCATGATGTGTGAGACTGTATGCATGAAGGACCCATTGGAATTTTTTAATGTAAGTAGAGGGGTCAGTGGTGAAGGACCCTAATCTCTTTTCCAGCTGGGCGAGATCGGCTAATGAAAAGGGAACATGTACCCTAACAACCCCCTCAGCTCCAGCCACCTCATGGAGAGGAGCCATGGTGGAGGAGGGGAGGAGTCCTCGGGAATGAGTTACAGGGGGGCTAAAGGAAGGCGCCAGGGCAGGTGAAATGGGAGTCAGCAGGGAACAAGATAGCGGCAAGGTGGGGCTACAAGAAACAAGGGAGGAGGAGGCAGGAGGGAGAACAGGCTGACTAGGTGGCCCCTCACCCCGCGGCGGTTGCCCTGGAGAGCAGGGCTGTTTACTGGCCGGCTGGCTGGGCGCAGGAGGTGGATGGAGGGGAGTTAACTGAGGGGGGTTGGGGAGCAGAGAGAGTTACAGGAGAAGGAGACCTGAAAGGGGGGGTTTCGTCTGCAGGGTCAAAATTATCAGAAGTAGGGGGTAGTGAAGGCAGTGAGGATGAAGGGGGTTTGGAAGCAAAGAGAACCTGGGAAGGAGAGCAGGTGAGACAGAGAGAGGGATTTTGAGCAAGTAGGCAGAAAGCCTCCACATATGGAATCTCTTTCCACTTTCTCAGGTGCTGGCAGTAGTTAACAAAGTCCTGGAGAATGTTGGGATCGAGTGTGCCCTCAGGGGGCCACTTATTTTGGTTATCTAGGGGATAATAAGGCCAATCTTGTGTGTAAAATTTGGTGAGGAGTTTGGGCTTAATGTCAGACTTGAGGGATAGGGTGGTAAGGTTGTTTAAGAGACATTGTAAGGGTGAATCACCCCGGAGGGAGGAGGCAGAAGCTCCCATTCCGAAGAGGATTAGAGAGAGAGAGAGAGAGAGAGAGAGAGAGAAGGTTTAAAAGGAGGATAGAATGAGCCCTCCGGCGGATGAGAAGGACAGAACTCAGAGGGCATCCCCAATGAGTCATGCCGTTCCCAGGAGGTGGGTTCAAGAATGAACCCAGGAGGGAAGGGGGTGTAGGTCGTCACCTAGGCCCTCGCTTCCCAGAGGCAACTGTGCCGGAAGCTGGAGGGACCTAGTGCGCTAGGGTTTACTGGACGGCGGGGGTCCTGGACCCGGTAGGAGGAAGGTTAAAAGGAGTGAGAGAAAGAGAGAGGAATGGGGGCTTAGCCTCTGGGGCCCAGGGGAATATGATTAGGGTGAGGTCTAAATAATCTACAAGGCTGACAAAAGGAAAAGGAGGCTTACCTAACAGATGAGCCGGTGGTGGGTGAAGGAAGTCAGAGCCGGAGAAAATAGACGGGGGCGGACCGTCAATCCCCGGGGGTCACGGAGGAGTCCAAGGAGGTCCGAGGAAGGAGTCCCCTGGCGCAGGGTGAACTCCTTCCCGGGTTTCGGCACCGAATGAAGGGGCGCACGGACGAAGGAATCACGCGAGACCCAGGCTAACAGTTCGCCAGAGAAGTTCCACTTTATTCAAGGACTGTGCATATATTTATAGGGAGCTGTGTTCTGGGTTTGGATAGGGGGTGGACGGGGCGGTAACTGATTGGACGGGGCTGGGCAGGAGGTGAGCCTTGACTTGTGACTGGCTGAGGTTTGGCACGGGTGGGCTTGGGTGTTGGCGCCGATGGGCTTTGTTTACTGCGGAGAAGAACCCGGAAGGGCACCATATTGCTAGGGAGTGCTTTTCCCCTCCCCCTCCACTTGAATGCCCATGGTGTCCTTACATTCGAGTGCCTACGGTATCCTTACACTCCCACCATGGGTGGCAAATTGAGAACTTAGGAGTTTAGTTTCTAGCTTCTTTTGCCCAAATCCTTTTACTGGGGGTTGGGGCAAAAAGAGCAATGAGAAAGGAAACATTTGAGTTTAATGAGGAGAGAAAGAAAACAGAACGGATTGGTTTTCTTAACCAAAGATTCTAAAAGCCACACCCTTCAAGAGCTACCAAAGAAATTCTATGCTGTTCTTAAATTCTTGCACCACCCTCAGCAACCATTTCTTTCTTTCTTTTTTTTTACTGACCGGTAACGGGATCGCAACCCTCAGTGTTGTGCCCGCGCCGTGCTCAGCCAGTGAGCGGGAACTGGTCACCACATGGGATCCGAACCCTCGGCGGGAGCGCCGCCGCGCTCCCAAGCGGCGCACTCTCCAGTGCGCCAGCGGGCCGGCCCCTTTCTTTTTTTTTTTAAAGATGACCAGCAAGGCGATCCTAAACCTTGACCTGGTGTTGTCAGCACCACGATCTCCCAAGTGAGCTCTCAGCAACCATTTCACTAACAACTCTTGCATTAGATAGAACTTAAATTTGACACAAGAAAGGATTTCTGGGCAAAATGAACCAGTCACCTCTGTAAATTGGGATTTCTCTCTACAAAATCCCTTTCCTGAACTGAGGAAAGTAATGAGCACGGCCAGCTCTCAGGGCCTTCTCTAAAGTAAGGCTGCCCAATGGCAGGAATACTGAAACTTACAACAGAGGAAGACACGAGGCAGTTTTCAAACTCCTCCTTACCTTCCTGGGTTTTAAAGTCTTTTGCACTCAAAGGAATTTCAGGAAATGATACACATTTGGCTGATGGGACAGATAACTAAGGTCTCGAGAGTGTGCGAGAGAAAGCTGGTGCTGGTGGAGGAGCGGGGCCCGGGAGGCAGCACCCCTGCCATGCACGATGCATGGCTTTCCCCCCAGCCTTGCAATTTATTACGGTTTTGTACTTCTCCAGAACTCAAAAAGTTCTCCACACCACACACTTGAATGTTAACCTTAAATTCCTTTTTAGTAAATATATCTGTGTAGTCCCTGGGCCACCCTCAGGTTACATGTATAAAGAACAAGGCCATGGGGGCAGTGGTAATTCACTGTTTGACAGCAATTGTATTTCTTCTCTGCACTAGCTGTTTCTGCCATGGAATATATACCCGTGTGCTTGTCTCTGGAGCTTGCCCAAAATAATAAATATTTCTAAGTAGCCTCTATCACTGCCAACCTTAACCACCTACTTACTGTTTTCAAGACAGAGGAATTCATGCTGGCTTTGATGGAGCATTTAGATAAAAAAAAAAAAAAAAAATTAAACTACTTGATCTTACATACAAGTCTAACTCAAGATCAGCCAATCATTTCACATATGGAATTCTACATACTGATTTTTTAAAAATCTGTTTTCTCCTTGAGAGAGAAAACAATAGGAGCTTAAAAGCACTTACTCATGAATGCTCCAAATAACTTGCTTCTTTATTCCCAGATGCACTCATTTATGGCGCTTTCTGGCAAGCATCGTTCAATGCTACGGATACCTTTTGTGTGAACTTCTGTGAGAACTGCAAGCAGCTAGCCAGCATGTTCACTGGTTTCATTTCCAGTTTTTACTCAGGGTGTCTATAAGAATATCAAGTACACACAGTCCATTTCGTTATACAAAGAACCGACTGGGGTCAGAGGACAGTGTGGCTCAGTATAAAGAGCAGGGGCTTTGGAGCATGTGACCTTAGGCAAATCACATTAGCTGAGTCAATTCCCATATTTGTAAAATTCAAAAAAATATCTACCAACTGGATGGGTTGTTGGAAAACTGTTCGTTTGCCAGGGCTGCCAAAACAAAATTCCAGATTGGGTGGCTTAAATAATTCATTTTTTGACAGTTCTCAATGTGTCAGCAAGGATTGGTTTCTTCTGAGGGCTCTCTCCTTGGTTTGCAGATGGCCCCCTTGATTAGTTCACATATGATCTTTCTTCTGTGCTCCCACATATCCGGTGTCTAAATTTTCTGTTTATGAGGACATCAGTCAGATCGGATTGGGGTAGGGCCCACTCTAAAGACCTATTATAACTCAATTACCTCCTTAAAGACCTTATCTGCAAGTACCGTTCTGTTCTGAAGTACTGAGGAAAGAGCTTCAACATATGAATTTGGGGGGGACACAATTCAGTTGATAACAAACACTAAGTGAGAAAGTAGGGGCTTGACAAGAGCTCACTTTTTCCCTTACTTTGCCATAGGGAAAGAACTTGTGCTTTGAAATCATGAAGACATAATTTCAGCTGCTGGTTCTATTGCTGGCTAGATATACAAAGATGGGCAATTTGCTTAACCTATTTCATCATCTGTGAAATGGGGATAAGAATATCTCCCTTAAAAGGGTTGTGTGATATAAAATGCTAAATATGTTAAGTACGTCTGGAAAGGGTGGGCAGAATGTATTCGCTATTAATTGCATTACTTTTTCCCAGCAATAATTGTGATTGTTTGTTCTTTTTGTCAAAGTGCTCTGACAACTAGCCTTGGTGATGATCTGAAAACTAAATGAACAGTGACAAATCTCTATCCTAGAGATTTCAAGAAACATTTCTTGACTGGCTGAAGAAAGCAGCAGAGGTGGCAGATGAGATAGCCCCAACGGAGCCTTCCTCTAGCAACTCTTCACAAGTCCACATCAGACTCCACAGCATCAGCCCATCTCCCTCCCAGTATGATGGACCATGTCTTCTTCTTCCCTTAGCATACCCTGTGATAGGATTTCCCTTATAAAAAAAAAAGCCACAGGCAGCCCACCCCAGAGAGCACTGGCTAGAAGGACATCAGGGCTAGAAAGCAAACAGCCTGCTACAAAGGACTCTACCCAGCAAGTCAGGAGCTACAGTGCAGGGGGAGGTGGCTGAGCTGAAAAGTTGTTTTAATTGTTGCTTCTAGTCAGGGAGGCCTCCAGAAAGCAGCTTAGTCCTCAGTTTCAACTATTCCATACTAGCAAGATTGAAAAGCACCTCCAGAAATGAGTAAAACCAATCCCCATCATGACACGTACCTGTGTTGTTACGTTACAGACAGCACTACTATTCCAAAAGTGGTCTGCAGATCTATGTCAATCCACAAACTACTTGTTACTTGTCCATGATAAAGTATAGAAATCAAAAGTAAGCACTTAGAAATTTTAATAGCAGTTTGACGGAGTAATTTTATGTCTACTGAATCTATAATAACAATTTTATTCTTGTATTTTGTCTCCTTATTTCATTTTTCTACAAATTCATTCTTACTGTATTTTACAAAAGTATTGATCCATGCCAAGTAGTCCTGCAGCACAGATAGCTTAAGCGCTTGGTTACAAGCTTCTAAATATCTATGAGTGTGAATAAATATCTTCCGTAACTCAGCAGGGTGCTACTACTTAGGCTGTAGCACATCCCACTCCAAAATGAAAAATAGAAAAAAAACATGGATTTTTTTTGCATTTCACCTTACAAGAGAAAAAAAATGATAGTCTTGTTTTGCTATCGAAAGTTTAGTAAAGATCAGCTTGCAGGGTACATTCCAGTCCAAATTTTCACACTGGAAGTGATCAATGTCCAGAGGGTTTTACTCAAGTGATTACAGACAAGATACTCTGCTCAGAACTGGAAGGTATCATAGTGGGTAAAACCCTGAATTTTAGTCAGAAAATCTGGATTCAAATCCTGGCTTTACTGTCTAAGGCTTTTGACATTGGGTAAGTGATAATGTCACTGAGCCAGTTTCCTTAATTACAAAATGTGGAGATTAAAATTATCTGCCTGATCTACATCATGAGAGTGTTGTGAGATTCAAATCAGAGGACGTCTGTAGAAAGTGCTTCATAAAGAATAAAGCACAGTACAAGTACACGACGGGATCAATACCATGAGTCCGGCCTCCAAAAAGTTGAGTCTCAACAGAAATGGCCCCCAAAATGGCGCAGTAACAAAGTTGACCAGAATACTGACATTTTTCAAATATTGTTAATCAAAGATTTACCAAATTAAAAAATGCTGCCTTCAAATTCTTCCCTGTGCAGAAAGTACTCTTATTTTCTAATGAACTATTAAGTGTATTTGTTTCCATCCCTGCCAGGCATCTAGCACCATGGTGGACACCATGAGGGAGAGCACATGGTGCCTGCCCTTGTACAATGGCAGGCTCAAGGCAGTGTGTGACTTGGCAAGAACTATAGAAGAGCAACTCTTCCCTGTTTTAACGTGTACCGCCATTTGAAGATCCACCTCAAGAGGACACAAACTCAAAAATGCACCATTTTACTCCTGTGCTTTCGGTAAGAAAAGACTAGGAAATCATAGTGTATTTTAGCTTTATTGAAGACATATTATAGTAGACAAACAAGTAGACAAACACATGCTCTATAAAATATTCATTCTTATGTGTGAGAAAATATAAATAGATACTAGGAAGGGGCCACACTGAACAACAACTTGGTTTATACCTCTTTTTAGATACATCTAATACCAGGGCTGCTCTGAATGACATATTCTGATAGGGGAAAAAAGAGAGAACAGGGGAAAGTATGGGGTAGAAATAAGTCTCTCTACAGAGCAAGAGGCCACATTAAGCAGCCAAGACATATTCCAAGAGCACTTGACCACCTGATGATCATTTCTCTTTCGAGACGGTTACAGTTGCCAAAAGATCACTTTACTCCTGACATCTGAAAACGGGCCTTTCACCCCACCCCGTGGGGATTATTAGGACTGCTAAGAATCACTCAATATACAACCTTAGGGGAGCAGGTCCAAATCTTAACTCTTAAAACACACACACACACAACTACCTCACTACCCACAAAACCTCCAGATGATTCTCTGGTTTTCAGGTGTTTTGATAAATGCAGCTTGTAACATACCTCAAATCAGAACTTGTTACTTTTGTAACAAACCAGGCGGTTGTCCAGAAAAGAAAGAAAATCAAGGCTAACTAGTGTTAGGTTAGATAGTACTACAAACAAAAAAGTTTAAGGTAAAAGAAGGGGAAACATCTGCCAAGCTGGACTGGGACAGAGACCACGTAATAGAAAAATGTAACATTACTTGCATGTTACCAAAAAAAATCTTAGCTCAACCTTCTAAGGTCCAACTGTTTTCACAATTACCTCTATAATCTGCATCAAGCAGCAAAGAAAGATGTTGCATAAAATGACAGCAAATTTACCTCTGTTGCTCCATTACCCTTCTGGCATTTCTGTGGATATTAAAAAAGAAAAGGAAGGCCATAACACACTTGCTTAAAATATTGGGTATAAAACTGAATACTACAATTTCAATCACATTCCAAATGGGATCCCACAGATAAGAAATAATAAAAATTAATCAAAAAGTAAAAGAGAGTTATAAAACATTACAGACTTTAAAACTTTTTATTATGGTGATGTCATTTGTGTTAGTAACTACTTAGAGATTTCCTCAGAAGAATAAGCCCAGAATTTCATGTTTTCGGCCATGAACACAGGTCAGACCCACAACTTTGTCAACAAAAGTCCAAAATTCTTTAGTTTAAAAAATATTCTAGGGCCGGCCCGTGGCTCACTTGGGAGAGTGTGGTGCTGATAACACCAAGGCCACGGGTTCGGATCCCATATAGGGATGGCAGTTCGCTCACTGGGTGAGTGTGGTGCTGAGAACACCAAGTCAAGGGTTAAGATCCCCTTACCGGTCATCTTTAAAAAAAAAAAAAAAAAAAAAAAGTTCTGTAAAGTGAATACAAAGGATTTTGAAAGATAAAGTTTCAAGACTATCTGATTGCTTTTGGGGATTTCCAACGATAAAATTGAAAGAGACCTTAAAAACCATCTTGCCCATATTACAACTCAATGCAGAAATTTCAACACTTTTAACATGATTATCTAGCTTCTGCATGTATCTTTCCCTAAAAGGCTGACTATTCCAATTGCCAGATAAATTTAATTGTTAAGCAAGTTAGCTTACACAGCATTATTAGCAAGTGTATACTGCACCTCTCTGCTTATGATTCCTGTCCTTTGGAATAAAATTCTTATTTAAGGGCAGACATTCAATCACTGAAGAGGAAGAAGGAGTGAGAAGACAAAGCAGGCAAAGCCCTAACAACTTTCTTTCTCTCTAGCTCAGAGAACACCCTGGAGGCACTCCCTCCATCTTTGGAATACACTAGAATTCACTGATAACAGGAATCTATTATGGACCCTGTGAGTAGCCAGTTCTGCTTTCTTTTCTGGAGGATTGGAGGATACCCTCCCTGAACTGGATGTCACAGCTGGAAGGCTTGGGTTTGTCAGATGCATCTACCTAAAATATCAAGGATAGCATTGTTGGCAAAATGTCTGGGCAAGCAACTGGAGCAGAGTGGAATAACCCTGAAGATGATGCCCTCTTTGAGTACAGCACCTTCAACTTCTGCAGAACTCCCATTGCCAGCATCTGCTCCTTTGAATTGGACTTGCCCTAAGGCCAAGACTTCTCTCTCCCACCACCTTGCCTTCATTGCCTTCCATTTCAAACCCCTTCCTTTCCACCCATTTCCCATTTTGATCTTGTTCTCTCTCCTCTATTGTGTTGGTGGTGCTGATGAATCTGCGAGAGTTGAGTTTACCTATCTATCTATCACCTATCTATCTATCTATCTATCTATCTATCTATCTATCTATCTATCTATCTATCTATCTATCTATCTATCTATCTATCTATCTATCTATCTATCTATCTATCTATCTATCTATCTATCTATCTATCTATCTATCTATCTATCTATCTATCTATCTATCTATCTATCTATCTATCTATCTATCTATCTATCTATCTATCTATCTATCTATCTATCTATCTATCTATCTATCTATCTATCTATCTATCTATCTATCTATCTATCTATCTATCTATCTATCTATCTATCTATCTATCTATCTATCTATCTATCTATCTATCTATCTACCTACCTACCTACCTACCTACCTACCTACCTACCTACCTATCATCTACTCCATTTCACTCAAAAGCCCTCAAGCCACAAAGTAAAGGGTTCTAGCAGTGGAGTATTGGACCACAGGGATTTCTTTTTCCCTCTAAATACTTATTCCAGAAAACAGGCCTGATGGCCCTACCAGTACAGTACTGCAAAATGGGAGACTGATTTTTTTACTCCATTTTAATCAGCTTCAGAGATTGCTGAAATCTTCCTAATTTCCTGCTCCAGCCCAGTAAACACAAGCATTCTTCAAGAGTCAATGAAAACTTTGGAAGTTTCAATAAGATTATCTGTTACAAGACGGTCGTGTTTCTAAAAGGCTAAGGTAATAAGACGTGATTTTTTGGCTCTTTTGATCCTCCTCCTTCCTGTAATACACTTTTTCTCAGAGAAATGGGGGGTAGTTAAAGATATTATAAAACAAGAGGAAATAATACATCATGGAAAATGAAAATAGGAAAAAGCATTGAATCATTTCAAAAGTAACTAAATTTTCTTTTTCAAAAGGGTGTTCCTTCTTCAAGCCTACTCACCTTACAGCTGTGCTTCTAACTGTGGGTTGAAAACTCTAGCTGAGGAAAGTTAGACTTCAAATCTTGAGACAATCTTGCTATTACAATAATTTGTCAGGTTTTGATTCAGACTTCTAAAAGGCATCAGGACCAAAGTCCTCAGTATTTCAGTCTTGCCCTCCTGCATTTGCAATAAATATTGATCAATAGGCCTCGGGCAGTTCTTCAGCTACCTTGAGACCAGGAAATGAAGAATTACATTCTGACCCGACACCTTGTCCCGACTCCTTCCAAAATTATTGCTGCTGAATTTGCTGCCATCTACTCATTTAATAAAGACATTCAATCCCAGGAAAAATAAAATTCTTACTTCATATGACAAACCTCTAAGTAGTTAAACACTTCTATCACATACCCCTTTTCATAGGAAAATGGGTAACAGAGTATAAACTCCTTGACATTTTAGTGCTCCTTTTACAACCCCCCAACGGGCAATGTGAAGGCAACTGTTTTTAAACATGGTTACCTTACAGAAAAACACACATTTAAAGCATTCTAAGGTGGCACTATCAGAGCAAGTGTACATTGGGCTGGGTTTCTGATATTTCTATTCTGGAGAGTAGCTTGCGCACTAGAGAAAGTACTTCAGAAGCTGCTGAATGACAGAAAGCCAACAGCTTAGGTGCAGATCCTGTGCCCGTAAGGCGTGGAGTTCAAAGAAAATGCTATTTTTTCTTCCTCAGAGAGGCACAAACCAACTGAGAATTTATGTATCCCTACTGAAATGGTGTGGAAACTGGGATTATTTCTCTCAGCACTTCAGTTTGCCTTGGTTTATAATATTCCTGATTAAATTAGCATTAGACAGATGCTATGCCACTAGGAAGAAACACTGATGAGCCAATAATCCTGTTTACATTAGAGGGTTAAAGCTGCTTGGTCAAAAACATGCAATAATAAAAAGTTTCAGGAATTCCTTTTCCTAGAATTAGAATTTATTAATTAAGACCAGAGGTAGCTTCTTTTCATTTAAACAGATTCTTGACTAGTTATTTAGGCAAGCTAGGAATATCTAGGTGGATGTCTCAACCATTTGAGTTGAGATAATAGAGAATAACCTGGCTAGCCCTTCAAGAGACCAGATTCTAACACCACATTGCTAAAGCACAGAGGCAGTGCTCCTACAGGAAAAGTTTTCTAGAGCACTGGCTCACAGCCTGTTTTCTGCCCCCTCACCTGTGACAGCTGATGTTCACTTGCACAACCTCTAGTAGCCTACCCCTAAACTCCACCTCTTCCACTTAAGAAAGTCTATCAGAATTTGACTGAGACCACTATAATTATGGGGATAATTTTGAATACATTAGAAAGGTAAGTGAGTTACAAATTAGTTGTGGCACACCTCTCAACTGACTCTGATACTTTGGTGTGCTATAACACTAGTATTCAGACCTAATACTAGTCTGCTCTACAGAAAACAATGCTCTACATTGCTCTAGAGAACAATAGGTGGTTTTTCAAACAAGCCAAGATTTTTAATGTTTACTGTTTAGAAGCAGAATATTTTTTTTCTCTTCATGAGTCTTTCCTAGACCATTACTCCTGCTATACAAGAAATAAATCTGGTTCAAGCCAGCGCAAGCGGCATCAATCTTGTTCTACTCTAACAAACATTTCATGAAAGCAGCTTTTTATTAAAGTAGTATAATCCTCCTTTGGTTCCTGGAGGAAATTACAGATTCATAGAATGTTACAGCTAGAAAGAGCTTTAGAGCATCTACTAAAATGCCCTCATTTCAAAAATGAGAAAATCAGGCCTCGAGAAATAAAGGGACTCACCCTTGATCACACAGCTAATAAGGAGCAGAGCCAGAAAGTGAACAAGGTCTTTTAATTCCAAGTCAGTCCAGCACAAACTACACTAGTGAGAGAAAAACCACTAGTGAAAGGACAGGAAAATAGTGATATTTAAGAAGTTCAAAGTGAAAATGAACAGAGGCTGATGTTCAAGGAAGAAAAGGAAACGTGTGGCAGTACTAAACAGCTAAAGAAGTGGTGGGAGAAAAATTTAGGAATGAAAACAAGTATGAAATTCAGCCAAACTCTCTGTCAAAAAGCTGAGAAATTACAGGAGTTCAGAACCCTTAAAATGCACCACAACTTAGAAATAGATATTTTTATTTAAGTGATTAAAGTTATTTAGTAATACTTAATTTAGAGGACAGAATCGAAAAGTCTGTGAAAGGAAATCTGAAAGCACAAAGAAAGAATTTTAGTCCAATATATTACATTAGAGTGTTAAATTCTTTGTTTACATAAAGCTCATTGCTATCAAAAATTTAGGAAAACTTTTTGGCTTAATCACTTGTACAAAACAAGGACCACTCCAAAGCTTTGTAGTATAGGAATTTCTGCATGTTCTTCTATTCCCAAGAGCACTCTTCCCTTCTTAAGATATACTGTGCTCTGTTAAAAAGAGAAATTAAAAACAAAACAAAAAAAGAAAAGAAGCAATCTTTGGTTTCCCTGTCAATGAAGTACTGTGCTGAAAGAAGATATTCCTAAAACAAGTTTTTCTCTACCTATGTGCGTATGTAGCTGTGATGAGACTGCCAGGCTCTGTAAGACAAGGCTTTTTATGCTAGAAAGGGATTATCACCGGGCACTTGTAAACAGATGGCAAATGATTAGACTAGACGTATGAACCTCTAGGCATGAAGAAAGCAGTTAATTACACCAACACTGTGTTTGTGTGTACACACTCACCAGTTACCCTGCCCCATACATATAATTCTTAACGATTAAGATTTTAAAACTGTAAACAAAGTTTTTAGATCTCACTAAACCAAGTTATACAAAATCTGTCCGTGATATGAGAAGCTACTGTCAATATTATAATGATATTACACATAATTTGGCATATCAAAAATATTTACATTGCAGCCAACACTTATAGCCAATGGATAGAAAATTATTTATAAATGCACATATATTTACAATGAGGTCCCCAGGGAATAGGGACAAAAAGAAAATTCACAAGAATACAAAAATCTTTGACCTGGTAACCAGCTGGTCAAGCCTAGGATTCTTTCCAAAGACCTTGAATATCAAAGCTCCAGTCTCAACTATCTGCTTAAAACCACCGAAGAATCTCATGCACACTTTCCAGAGGGCTCCAAAGATATTTTTGCTCCTTAGAAGGCAAAGTAGGACATCAAAGTAGTGATGTTTTCTCAGGATCATTCTGAGGATTGGGACAATCCAGCTCTGTTAAACAGCAATGAGGCTCTTCCTGACAGGCACTCCCCCATGTAACCATCAGGAAACACATCTCCCCCATATCTTCCACTACCAGTGCTGTACATTTTCAAGTAGATGTACCCATTTCTGTCAGCTGTTACCCTTTCTTTGCCAAGTAAAAGCCCAAACAGATGCCTGGCCCATCTTGGTGTGGTCAGATGTAATTGTAAACAGAGTAAAACACATGCTGACTTTGGGGTTTCTTCTGAACTCTGAGGTAGTAAATACAAAATTAATTAATTTGAGTCTCTGCCCAGATTTCATCCTGAAGTGAGTTTCATGTGCCCTCACTACCGTCTTGAATGTTCCGAGTCCTACTAAAATCAAAAGCGTGGTCCTGTAACCTGTGGCATGACATGGGGGAAGCTGAGAAGTCTGGATCTCTCTCGGCCAAGACCTCCTTTTGATGAAGTGGTGGTGACTCAAGGACTGGCTGCTGAGAAAAGGAAGGATGAGGCAGGCCTAATTCTCTGTTTGAATTCCACAGAGGCTGCTGCAACGTTTCTGAGAGTGAAAGACAAAAATGATCAGATGCAACTGGAAGTTCAAAATTAATTTTCTAAAACTTAATCTTTTTAAGCAAATCCTCAAAGAAATAAAGATGCCCAATATTCCTGAAAAAGGACATTAAGGTCAAATGTATACTTGCCATCTTCTTAGCCACAACTAAAACAACAAAACAAAATAAAAACTGGAACCATGGTCTTTCAAATCCTTCTATTCAACAAACCTAACCAATTACTTACTAAGTCCCTGCTTTATATTATGCACTTTTGCCTGCTATTTTAGTGGTTCTGCTGCTATATAAATTTTTTTTTGTGACCGGTAAGGGGATAACCCTTGGCTTGGTGTCGCCTGCACCACACTCAGCCAGTGAGCGCACTGGCCATCCCTATATAGGATCTGAACCTGAGGCCTCGGCGCTCCCAGCGCCGCACTCTCTGGAGTGAGACACGGGGTCGGCCCTGCTATATAAATTTTTTTTTGTGACCGGTAAGGGGATAACCCTTGGCTTGGTGTCGCCTGCACCACACTCAGCCAGTGAGCGCACTGGCCATCCCTATATAGGATCTGAACCTGAGGCCTCGGCGCTCCCAGCGCCGCACTCTCTGGAGTGAGACACGGGGTCGGCCCTGCTATATAAATTTTTAAATAAAATTCTTTAGACACATGGAAAAGGACTAAAAGAGGCTTAAAAATGCCCACATGGCAATGAAAGTTTCGTGTTGCAAAGATAATAATCATTGATTCAGTGCAGCCATTACATCTTTAAATGTTAAAAATTCTTTTAAAAATCATTCCCTTCCAACTTCTAGCACGCAAATAATTCTAACAACAAATAATAACCAAAAGCAGCTATATTAAACCACACTGTCTGTACTTTGGCTTCAAAAAGATGCATTTCTCATTCTTCTTATTTACTACAGTGGTGAGCTTTTCCCCAAAGACTGTTTACTACAAGTTTAATATTAACTTCATGGGGTGCATTTTGGAAAAAGCTAGCTAAACATTCTGGAAACAAACACCCAGAAATAAAATTAAAATCCATGTAAAAAGTAAGCTAGAGCAGGGTTTCTCAAGCTTTAATATGCATACGAATAATCTGAGAATCTCATTAAAATGTAGATTCTGATTCACTAGGGCGAAACCATGATTCTGCATTTTTAACAAGCTTCTAGGTAATGCCGATGCTGATAGTCTAGAGACCACACTATGAGCAGTAAGAAGCTAGAGTACTCTAGGAAAAGAATGGGCAATGCACCAAAGCACTCTCATTTGCTGATTTTCTCACAGACTAGATTAAAAACTAGGGCATCCTCAAGGTTAAGAAAAAGATGCACTGCATTTTTGGTTCTTAAACCTTTCTTGTGTAACTCTTCAAGGACATGGAAAAATAGATTGAGTGTTGGTGCATTTCTTTTGTAGAAAATGAATGTAAAGATAAGAGGCTAACTGCAAAAACAGTACTTTCCTCTGATTTGTACCTTCTTTAGAAATCTTTAGAGTTGGTCTCTAAGAAAAACAGAGCACATCTTAAGTCCCACATTAGATCATTTACTCCTGCCAGACTCATCCCTGAAAGTACCACTATACACTACCTTCCTCTAAAAAACTGTAGTTCTCAACCTCTACTCCATTTCCAGTGCTCTTCCATTTCAGGCTGACATGAGTAACAGCTAATGAAAACCCTGGATGGACAAGAACACATACTCAGTAGTACCCTTCGTAGTCTAGAGTGAGTTTTGTTTTACTGACCAAGTTGTTATCAAATGCCTGATCTATGCAATATAATGTGTATTTCTTTTCCTGGGACAGAAGATATGATCCCAAAACTACTTTCCCACTTCTGGCCCTGATCATACCTCACAGGATAAAGAAAACACTTGCCAAGTGAGGTTGAGATTAAATATTTACCTGACAAAATGGCAACCAAATTAAATATTTTAAAATCTCAGTAAAAGGGCCGACCCGTTGCTCACTGGGAGAGTGTGGTGCTGATAACACCAAGGCCACGGGTTTGGATCCCTATATAGGGATGGCCGGTTAGCTCACGTCGGCCCTTTTACTGAGATTTTTTTTTTTTTTTAGAAAAAGATGACCAGAAAGGGGATCTTAACCCTTGTCTTGGTGTTGTCAGCACCACACTCTCCCAGTGAGCAGCGGGTCGGCCCTTTTACTGAGATTTTTTTTTTTTTTTAGAAAAAGATGACCAGAAAGGGGATCTTAACCCTTGTCTTGGTGTTGTCAGCACCACACTCTCCCAAGTGAGCTAACCGGCCATCCCTATATAGGGATGGCCGGTTAGCTCACTTGGGAGAGTGTGGTGCTGACAACACCAAGACAAGGGTTAAGATCCCCTTACTGGTCATCTTTTACTAAAAAAAAAAAAAAAATCTCAGTAAAAACCTTCATGAAATTATGCCCAAATTATATTCTTAGTATTTCAAATCTCCATTATTTAATAAAGATGGGAGAAAAAATTAATACCTTATGTGAAACTTTTTTAAAGCTTTTTCTGTATGGCCTCTGAATTTTCAGTAGTATGATCTTGTAACCTCCACAAAAGCTATTTTCATCCTACAGATGAAGACCTCTTTGTAACTCTAATATGTAAAAGTCTCTAGCTCTAGTTTACGCCAGTTAACAGTGGCCAATTACTCCAGTATACCAGTTTGTTTGCTTCCTGTCAAATGAGAGCACTACCTATATGATAAAAGGAAAAATGAATTAGGTGCAAGTGAAAACAAAATAAACAAACAAACAAAAAATGCACCCCTTACCACTGCTCATCTGTGTACAGGAAAGCTTCTTCTCATTTATCCTCTCATGGTTGGTAGGAAAGGCAGATAGCTCTCTGTCTGCTGATGATATTAGGCTCTCCAGGACAGCAGCATCTTGGGGAGGGTGTACCAAATAAGTCTCTTTGGGCATCTGGATCATGAGGCTGGACAGTGTCTGATCTAGAACATCCTCCTCAGCAATATAGGTGTATGGACAGTATTCTCGGGTCCTGGAGTAGATGTTGGCATTGTCATAACAATCTGAGCAGATCACCCGAGTACCAGTGCCACCTAACGACAACATGGGAAAGAACCCAAACATCCTTCTGTTAAGGAATTACTTTTGCCAATCATCAGTTTTCTTCAATAGCTGTGGTCATCGTCATGATCATGACTGCTGTCATTTATTGACATCATCATCATCATAGTTGCTGTCACTTACTGACATCATCTTCATCACTGGTGTCATTTATTGACATGATGATCATCATCATCACTATCATTTACTGGGTACATACTTTATAAACCAGGTGAAGTTTTCAAGGTCTTTCTGTGAATTAACTCACTTAATCCTTGTGACATTTCTACGAGGTAGGGACTATTATCATCTCCACTTTACAGATAGGGTAACTACAGCACAAAAAAGTAAAGGAACTTGACCAAAGTCATACTACCAGAATGATAAAGTGAAATTTGAACCCAAGCACTCTGGCTTTGAGCCCAAGCTCTTGAATACTACATTAAATCATCTCTGGCCAGCCTGAATAGGTCCTTGATCAAATAAAGGAAGCCAAGACAAAGCTGGCACTGTGCTGCAAGATACATGCTTGGCTTAAGCAAACTAAAGAAAAGAACACAGTTATGATGACTTCACTTCATGAAAGCCCATGGTACTTTTATGAGTCAAAAGGTTAAGCAACACCAATTGCTAAAAGCCTCTGACAGTCAAGAATCTTGCCTGACAAGTGTATGGTTGGCAGAAGTGAAGCTCCCTGATTGTTAATGTGCTTTGAAAACTGAATGGATGAAGGAGAGGAAAAAGAGAGAGAAATAAAGTGAGTTATTTATTCACAATCAAGCAACAGAATATTAAAACTGAAAGAGGGGCCGGCCCGGTGGCACACTGGATAGTGCGCCGCTTGGGAAGCGCGGCGGCGCTCCCGCCCGAGGGTTCGGATCCCACATACAGACCGGTTCCCGCTCACTGGCTGAGCGAGGCGCGGGAGCAGCACTGAGGGTTGCGATCCCGTTGCCGGTCCCTGGTCCGGTACGGGGGCAAACACTGAGGGTTGCGATCCGTTGCCGGACACGGAAAAAGACAAAAAAAAAAACTGAAAGAGATCTAGAAGTAGCTCCGTTTAAACCAGAAAGCAGTGTTACTTCCCACAAATTTCAAAGAATAAAGACTTTTAAGTATTCTTTAAAAAGAAATAAATACCCTGCTTTCCATGAAAAGCCAAAATAAAATCCAATTCATGAATTAGATATAGAAGTTCTGTTGACACCAGTCTAAAAAATCTCTGAAGAAATAAATTTTTCATTTGTATGGTACCTGAAGTACCGCACAGACTTGTTGACAGAATCTGTGAAAATCTTGGGGCGGGGGAGATGGGGGCTGGACGGTTAGCTCAGTTGGTTAGAGTGCAGTCTCCGTACCAAGGTCTCCGTACTGAGAGCCGCAAAAAAAAAAAAAAAAAAATTTTTTTTGAGGGAAGTGCTTTATAAAGTATTATTTATTAAACATGAGGAAACTAAGGCCTAGATCTTAACTAACTTGTTTGTGTTCACAGAGCTGGAAAGAACAAGTACAAATCAAACCCAATTTTTCTATCCCTTAATTCGCCTTCCGATGTTCTGTTGCTCTCTGTGGCAATGAGAGTGTGGGAAGGGGAGAAGGGGGTAGAGAATGTTGAGAAGTCAAGTTCATTTAATTAGAGAACATTTTAACATCTCTCTGATGCTCTCCAATATATGCTGAGAACTGTCACTGCCCTTTAAACTTAACTGAACATCTACCTGACAGCAGCAGAAACAAACATCCCTTGGTCTGAAGGATGCTCATTCCTGAAAAGGGTAAGACACACTGGAAAAAAGTTTCTAGAACATCCTCTTCCTATAATAATACAGGTTTGGGAGTCTCTGCTGTGTATGCCCAATCCCTCGTTTAAAGGTGATGTCTTTCTCCTTTCTGTAAGATGATTTTCTTCTCTATAGTCAATTTTCATCTTATTTTGCATGGGAATAAATGCTTTCCCTGAGTACCTTACTTTAAAATATTGCTTCAGGTTAATGGGGGAAACTACAAACTGAAAAATAAACTCAACAGGTCAGGCTGAATAATCATAAACAACAAACAGTCATTACCGTCAGTGCCTTTGTGTATATATCCATTGGCAGGAGGCATAAGTTGCTGATGACTGCCTGCCTCAGAGTTGCTGTAGCCTTCCTGTGGCTCAGACAGTGTTCCCTGGGAAGACAAGTAGCTGGGAATATCTGCAGGCAGATTGAGCTCCTCTGTAAAAGAGACATCTGTAACTCTCAAAGTTAGGCACCTGAAGCCAAAACTCAAAAGACTATTTTGCAAGTTTATTCCATTTTGATTCTATGAGTTGAGTACCCCTAATCCAAAAATCTGAAACTTATAGTAAGCACCAACAAGGTGCTCAAATGAAATGCTCATTGGAGCATTTTGGATTTTGGATTAGGGATGCTGAACTGTTAAGTATTAGTGCAAATATTCCAAAATCCAAAAAAATCTAAAATCCAAAACACTTCTCATCCCAAGCATTTCAGAAAAAGGATACTCAACCTATATTGGCCAGGAAAATGGTATGTACTTAGGAACCCAACAGCTTTTGATATTTACCCTAAAACTATTTCTCACTAGAATTCTCCTCAAAGCTTCATTTTTAAAGTATTACCAAAAGAAACAAAACCTAAAGATTAAAATCTTATCTGTAACTACACTTTCACAATTTATCTGGTTGGATCTTTTCTATTGCAGGATTTCAGGGTAAAAGGTGTAAAAGACTGACCTCACTCATGAGGGCTCCATTCTGCCCTACAGCAGAAATAAGGAAATGAACCTCAGGCATTAAAAAAAAAAAGTGCATTTATAATGCATTTATAAGAGCAAAGTTCTGAGGGAGTATTTATAACTACTTAAAATTATTCCTCAAAGAATTTCTATTATATCAAGGAATATATAAAAATTTTAACAGAAAAACCTCCTAATACCACATATCAGGTAACATATCACAGCTCCTCAGTTTTTAAAACTTTATAATAAATCCTATATTCTAAACTCAAATACAAGCATAGTTGTCATCTGGGTACCACTTACCTGTGTTCGTGATACTATAGTCTTCATTTTTCCTTCTCATGTGGTAAATAACAATGACCCAGATCAAAGAGGTACCCACGACACAGCAGACCACAACAATGATGACAATGCCAACAGTGGTCCAGCCATCATCTTCATGCCCAATGCTACTCTGGGAAGAGTCACAATTGGGGGATGAAATGACATTAAGGTAAATATGGCCACGTTCTGTCCCAAGGGTGTTAGACATAATGCAGGTATATTTCCCAGCATCTTCTAGCCCAGCATCTACAATGATGAGAAGCTGGTTGGCTGCAGCAAAGAAATGTCGTTCCGTCACCAGCAGTGGTCCATCATCTTTAGTCCAGTTGAGGCGAGGGGCAGGACTCCCTCCAGCTATGCACTGTAAAACCGCTGTTTCACCTCGGGTTACTGTCTTGTCCTCCAGGGGTCTAATAAATGAGGGCGTCTCTACCAGGAGAATGTTAAAAAAAATGTGTGAGGCAATTTTATTCCCTAAATCCTACTGAATTAGACTAATGAGGGTATGGTGAAATAAGCACCTTCACATATTCATGGGAGGAAAAGACATTAATGTTTCAGAAAAACAAAAGCTTTAAAAAACCTAAGGAAAGAATTCAAAGATTTATACATAAAGATGTTATTACAAAATTATTTGTAATCTAGAAAAATAAAGAAAAATGACTAAAAATCCAGCAGGAAAATGATTAAGTAAATTACAGAACAGCCACATAATGTTTTATGAAGACTTTTTTTTAAACGATAGGGTAACCCTTATGATACAATATTAAATGGGAAAAAAATAGGTAAAGTTAACTACATAAAAATGAGTAAAAAAAAAAAAAATCTAGAGAAAATACATTAAAATCTTTAACAGTGTTTGAATATCTTTCCCTCCCTCTTCCTATTTTCTGTATATCTTAAATTGTTTTTTTTTTGGTGGCTGGCCAGTAAGGGGATCCGAACCCTTAACCTTGGTGTTATCAGCACCACCACTTAAACTTTTAAAACAATAAACAACTTATTTTTTTGATTATACAAGTAAACACAAATGAACAAACATTAAAAAAAAAAATCCTGCTATACAGTGAAAGAGAGAACTGGAAAGTAGAATTTGCCTTGGGTGAATTCCATGAATAAAAGTATTCCAATAAGAAAAAAAAAGGCTAGTCCGGGGAAATTTTTAGGGAAAAGACATTTTACCAGAACATAGAGGAGCACAGTAAAGGGAAAACATGAAATCTAGCCAGAAAACAGGTATTTTATTTACATTAAAATTTTTTAGGGCCCAGAAACTGTACTTGTGACTGCTGCTTTCCCTCTCCCACAATCCCTTACGCTCTTCCTTTCTAACTTGGGTCTGGCAGAACGACTCCGGTAAAGGAGGGTGACAAGAAGAAGGGCTGTTCAGCCATAAACAAGGTGGTAAGCAGAGAACACACCATCAACATTCACCAGCATATCCATGGTGTGGGTTTCAAGAAGCGTGCCCCTTGGGCACACAAAAATCTGGAAATTTGCCACATCTGGAGTCCCATCTCCATCATGGCAAATTTCTGCACCTCTTTGATTGTCGGCAGATTTTTGAAAGTGGTAATAGGTATATAGGTAACCAAAGCAGAGAGCTTATTTGGTGAATTTTCATTCTCATTACATTTTCTGGCCAACTGCACATGGATATGACATGGGACATTCCTTATTCCTTTGTCCAGAAAGCTTTGTTGAGCCTGGATACCACTTTCAAAACTCTGTAATCAATATGGATAAGAACTAACTGCTGATTGTCAAATAAAGTTACAAAACTGAAAATACGTAAATAAATAAATAATAAAATTTTAAAAAATGAACTGGGGAGAAAGCAGTTAAACTATCTTAGGTTCTCTGTGAAGCAGTATCAAATATCTGGGATACTAATACTAAAAATAGTGGAACCCTCAATGCAAACCCAGTAGCAGAAAAAACATATGAAGTAGAAACCTTCCAGAGGGAAACATAAAGCATAAACTGATAAAGGGATCTGAATTTCCAATTCATTAAGATTCCTAATTTTTTGCTTGCTTCAGCAGCACATATACTAATAAAAAGATCCCTAATTTTGCACCCAGAGTTTTCCCAGATTTCAGTTATCTGACCCACTAATATCCTAGTCTGACATAACCCTATATAAAGCAGCAAAATGAGAGATGATGATATAAGAATCACAACTGAATCTCAAAACTATTTTCTTGCTCACTGAGACCAAGAGTAGCTCCTGAAAGGCTCCAACAAAAGCAGGGACCCATAGAACACTAAACATACCTAACACTGTTAGGGAGGCATTTGCTGAGAGGCCTCCTGCTATATTTTGTGCCATGCAGCTATAGATTCCCATGTCTTCTATTTTCACGTTGGCAATGAAGAACACATCATCCTCGGGCATGACATGCATACGTCTTTCTCGAGCTGCGGGAAAGTCAGTACCACCATCTTTCTGCCAGGAAATCTGAGGTGCAGGGTGCCCCTCTGCAGCACATTCTAATCTGGCCATGGCACCAGTGCGAATAGTTAGATCCATTGGAGTTTTCAGGAAAGATGGCATCTCTGTTACAAGAAAGATCATAGAGAGAAAGTAGGCATGGGGATAATATGTATGAGAGGTCTTCAAGAAGTTCACGGAAAGATTCATAGTATCTTTATGTTATATTTTTCCATGAACTTTCTGAAGTGCCCTCATATATACCTCATACACATACACACACACACAAACACATGAACGAATCTAGTAGACAAAATACAAACTGTTGTAATGCTCCACTTCTTTGAGAAGACATGTTCTCTGGACTGATAGTGAATACAGCTCTAGCAGCCATCTTTTCTCACAGAACCTCAGAATATTTGCAGCATAGTGACAACTGACTCTTCTAGGATACATGACACACCTATCCAATCATCTTGATAGGAACAAGGAAAGCAGAAGGCCACAAATCTTTCTGAATCCCATATTTTAGAACCTGATATTTACTATGACTTCCTTACTTACAAAGCTAAACTGTACTTCCCAAGCTAGCATCTACAAACTGTCAAGGGAACTGCTTATGTTCAAAAAAATTCATTCTTTGAAAAATCTCATTAAAAAAGCACAGAAGCAAGACCCAAGTACATTTTTTGGTTGCAAAAGGACTAAAATGTTGTAGTTATTCAGTGAGAGGCAATAGCTGTCTTGGAGAAGTTTTTCACAGCCAAGGGAAGAGCATTAATTTCACTGATTCTATGTGACTACATTCAGACAATGATAATGATCACTGGATCCTAATAATTCCCAGTTATTAGGAGGCCTCTGAACAACAACAGGAATAAATTTCCTAGTTTTTAGAAGAGAATTATGGTTTTGGAAAGAAAATTGAGAATTTCAAAAGAATGTTTTCAAAAGCATAAACAGCAGGGAAAGTAGTGTATCTCCTAGGGCCATGGAGTTGACCCCTCAACCAAAGACCAATTAGGGACAGCAAATGAGTAGAGCAGCTAATCAAAAAACCCCTCCCACTCTATTGTCTCAATCCAAAAGACAAAAGTAAGACTCCCCCCTCAAATGTCAGGGTTAACCTAATTTCTTGGTTAAGTAGTTCAAAACTGAACATGAAAAATCCTTCTAAACTAAAAAAATATCAAGGAGCATCATTCCTTACCATTCACAGTCAGTCTGGCTTTCTGGGAATAATTAGAACCAAAGTGATTAGTAACAATACACTGATATTTTCCTTCATCAGTGAAATTCACACTGAAAAGGTGTAAGATGCTAGTATATTCCAGAGCTTCTCCAGCTTGCTGCCGATAACGAACAAAATTCTCAATATCCACATCATACAGGATTTCACTGTCTTTGCGCCACATAGCGGACATGGGTGAATCACTACTGCTTACTGCAGTGCATGTCAGAGTCACGTTCATGCCTTTTAGAGCAACTATGGTTTCAGGATGCATCCTTATCTGTGGCTTGAGAAAATCATCTAAGAGGAAGAAAATGCAGCAGTAACCAAGACAGTTATTTATTTTTGCTTCTTTAGATTCAATTTTAAAACAAATACTGTAAAATTGTGTGTTCTGTTGACCAAGTAGCATTTTAAAGTTGACACTACAGAGCTACAATCTAATTCCCTTGCTTAAACAGAAAAAATGAGGCCCAGAGAAGTCAAATGACTTGTAAGTCAAACACAAGGCCTGTACTGGAATGCAGGTTTCCTGACTTTTGAACCCAGTACTCTTTCCATTATCTCTTACTGTTACTTGTGTGCTTAGAATGTATTCATTAAGCATTACCAATTACTAGGGAAAAAGAGAAATCTTATATTAGAATTTCAAGACAAGTTCTAATGCTATTACCACTTGTATATATGTACATGCTACATATGTAAACATGTATATAATAACCATTGTCCTTTGCCAATATAGAAAATGGGGATTATGAACCTATTCTATTTCACAGGGAATACCTATTAATAAAGCAAATTATTCAAAAGCACTTTGTATGTACATAGATTTCATCTAAATAGTGAAAAATTCCAAACATGTCAAATGTCCAACCAAAGACTGGCTTAGAATTGGCTAATAAACTATAGATTCAAAAATTATAGTGTTATTGAACTGATTCAGCAAAGCAGGTATATAAATTGCTAACCAATATCTTCACTGGATAACATTTCACTGTCATAAAAGTGGTAAGTGGAAAAGGAGGATAAAATACATAGTATGTCTACATTTAAAACTAAGTAAAATCAAAATGGAATGCGTGGAAATGTAAGCAGAATTTAATATTTATTTAAGTCTGTTTTCTTCTTTAAAATATGTGGAAACAATGGAAGTACTTTGTGGGCCTGAATGTCCAAGTACCCCAAGCATCTATAAGTAGATTATAAAACAGATCTGGCAATACACAGGTGCCCAAATGATATGCAACACAGATAAACTGACCTAAAAGCTCTACTACGTAAAGCTAAGAAGAAGTCATTCCACTTTAAAGGAAATTTAAGTGTAAAGGAAAAATTTCCAAGTTGAGAAAGAACAATATAGATGTATACTTGAAATTACTAGTGATAGAGTCAAGACAATTTGTCTATAACTGTTCCCCTGTCCTCAAGGAAAAACCAAAACCTTGCGACTTTAGTTTTAAGAAATTGTATCAAAAATACAAACCACAATAAATTGGTACATTCACACACTGCTGGTGACAACATAAACTATCTTTCTGGAAAACACGTGGCGGCACTTTTCAAGACCTACTAAAAATGTTCATGCAAAAAAAAAAAAATCATGCTTTTGATTCAGTAATCTTACTACTGGATATTTATCCTAAAGTTAACAATCTCCCTAAAACGGAAAGGCCTACATTCATAAAGATGCTATTATACTATCATTAAAGATGATCAATTAAGAACACAGAGAAAAAACTGCTTATGAAATATTATCATAAAAGAAAAATATAAATATTAAGTCAAAGAATATAAAATTTAACCTATGATTACAAAAATGTAAAGATCTCATCATTGAAACATGGATTGAAGAACAACACAGAAAAATAAAAATAGATGTGTTAGTGGGAAAGCATTCTAGTTTAATTTTTTAAAATTCTGTTGTTAAGATAGTAAGTATTAATACATAAAATTTTAAAACAATAATACAAACCACAGACAAAATCTTTCAGATCCACATTCAGGATGCTTTGCCCTGCTAGCCATTCGGGGTGTGCACAGCTTACATTCACAGAATGTTCAAAGTTATTATCAACCAGCCATTGAAGAAACCACTTCAAATGGCAGTCACACAGCAAACTGCTTGTGTTCAGAATCCTGCAGAGAAAAAGGGGAAAAGTATCCTTTGTTTTACTTTTCGCTCCAAATCTCTTAAACATTAAAACCTTATATATACCTATGCATTTTTCTTGCCAAAAATGCTTAATCTGAATCTAATAAGGAGAAAACAAATTCAGAATATCAATCTCAATTCTTCAAATATGTGAATGTCATAAAGACACAAAAAGGGGGGTAGGACAAGGGTGAGGGGTCTATTTTAGATTAAAAGTGACTTAAAGAGCCATTACAGCCACATGTGTGATTCCTGACTGGGAAAAAAAATCTACAAAGGACATTTTTTGACCCTAGGGAAAATTTGAGTATGGACTGTACATTAGGTATTTTTATTTTAACAATGTTAACTTCCTTTGGTGTGATAATAGTGATGTACTAATGTAGGAAAATGTCTTTATTCTTAAAAATACACACTGAGATATTTAGGGGTAAAGTGTCATGATGTCTGAAACTCTGCAACTTTTAAACAGCCAACAAAAAAACCGGTATGTGTGTATACACATATGTGTGTGTGTAGAGAGAGAGAGGGAGGGAAGAAGCAAAGCAGATAACAAATTTAGCAAAAAGTTAACAATTGGTCAATCTAGGTAAAGGGTATATGGGTGTTCATTATACCTTCCTTTCAAGTTCTGAAGTTCAAAATTTTTCCTTAGAAAAGTCTGGGGAAAAGCTTATGATATACACATTTGGAGCCTTCAGAGATTTTTGTTGTATACGTTATATAATTATTTTTAAATTATTTCATCAAGACTAAAAACATTTCAGCCCTGTGGCAATGTGTACTGCAACTTAAACTAAGAACCACTGGAAAACTATTTGAGGTCTATAATAGACCTATAAAACATATCTGAAAAATCAGCATTTTCTCTCTATGACCTCTTAAATGTCCTGTCCCCTTAAAAAGCAGGGAAAGCACATGATTTGGAGAACATTATAACTTACTTTGTGTGCATGATCAAAATCCCCACTCAGTTTTAAAGTTTGGTATCAAGTACCTAAGACCTAATTGCATAAAAGTTTCAGTCATTAAGGATATCCCAAAAGGCATATTTTATTAAGGGTAATTTTAATTAAACAAGCCAAAAGTTACCTTTTGCACTTAAGAATTCTTAAGTTCTTTTCATTCATTTATAGAGAAATATTTGAGAGTCTACTATATGCCAGGCACTGTTCTAGGCAGTGGGGACATAGCCCTCAAGTGTATTTAGAGCCAAGCAATAAATAAATAAATGCAAAATATAATATCAGAAAATGGTAAGTGCTATGAAGAAAAATAAAGCTAGGTGAAGACACCGAGACATCTGCTGCTAGTTTAGGTAAAGTAGTCAGGGAAAGCTTTTGGAAGAGATGGCAGTTGGGCAAAGTCCTGGAAGAGCTGAAAGGGCAAATCATGTGAAGATCTGACCTAAGAGTGTCCCAGACAGAGGAAACTATGTGCAAAGGCCTTGAGGCAGACATGCATACTGTGCTCGAGCAAAAGTGAGGAAGCCACTGAGGCTAGAGCACAGTGAGCAAGGATAGTGACAGGAATTAATCAAGAGAGCTGGGCAGAGAGGACCAGGTGCTTTATAAAGTAAAGAAAGGACTTGAGTTTTTTTCCCCAAGTGTAATGGGAAGCCACTAGCAGGTTAAGAATAAAGGACTGACATGATCTATGTTTTCTTAGTTATAACAGGAGCTGAAGTCATGAGACCTGGACCCATGTCCTAACTCTACTACTTACCATAGACAAGATCTGAATGCCTCCAAAAATCTCAGTTTCCATTTCTGGAAAATGAGATGGAGAACACCTACCTCCAAAAAAGTTTTAAATAAAGCACAGTGCCCGGCCATAGACAATACTTAATTCATGGTAGTTCCCTTCACTTCTATTTCTTTTACTTCTTTCCATCCTTCACACACTAACCAACTCTGCCCACAAGTGCCGAACAGAAGACACTGCATTCTCTCCACCAGTGTGTGGGTAGATATATGCCAAAACATTAACAGTGGTTGTCTTTGAGTAGTGGTGATTCAGGGGTATTTCTCTCCCTCTTCGTATAACTATTTTCTAATTTTTCTACTATGTATAATTTTAGTGGAAAGTACATTTTTAATTTATATGCAACTCTTTTATCTACCTCCAAATATTGACGCAAAGCACTGTGAGAAATACCAAAAAAGTATAAAGAGAGATTTTACTACATGTTGACCTAAAAAGTATTATAAATATGAATTAGATTTAAAGTAACCAAAAGTAAACAAACTTCTCAGTAAAAAAGTTGCATTAGTTTCTGCAATAGCAATTTGTTCAAACAATCTGTTGAAGAAAAAAGTATTCAATAATACTTGTTAAAGCTCTGTAAGCAAGGTAATCTTTGTCAATCTTTCCCTCTTGTTCAAGGAAAGAAGAGATCTGTCTCTCCCTTCCTTTAAACAATATAAGTCCATTTTCTCATTCTGTCGCCTTTTGTTCATTAAGGAACAGCTGAATCATCTGTTGGGACTTGGTATTAGAGGATATATGCTAGATGGTGTGAGCAATAAGGCATTACAAAAGGGGAATTTCTATGAAAATAGAAGAAAAACAAAGGTTAATGGTTAGAAGAAACTATAAACTCAGTTTTCGAGTCCGGAGGGCAGTCAGTTGAGAAGATTTCTAGGTGTTGGGCTAGAAGCATCTTCAGATGGAGGGAGGACAGGTCATGGCAATCTGACAGACTTTCTTGGTTTGCAGTTTGAATGTCTCTGGTAATGTCATCGGGCGTTAAGATGAACTTCTTGAGCGGCTCACACAGCAACAGACATGAAGATTGTCCATACATTATCTGTTATGATTTCTATGAAGTTTATTAAGTCATCCAGGTTCAGCTTGCAGGGCTTCAAGAAAAGGGCAGTTTTAGTTATGCCAAGTCAGGAGAGCAGGAAAAAAATTGGAAACATCCATATGGAGAGTTAGAGCCAGATATTGGAGGAAACTAGAAGAACTGAGAATTTGGTAAGGGCTGGCAAAATGTGCAAGAAGAACCCTCCAGGGTGTACTACTGTTTTTCATTAAAACAAAAAAATTTCCACAGTCATGCCCCTTTCCATTCTGCTTTACAAAGTTAGTCTGGTCTCAGATTTGGTCTGATAAGTACAGCAAGAATGGTAACTGACCATTCAGAGGCCTTTTAAAATTTGCTTTGCTGGAACTTTTCAAAGAAATATCAGATTACACTTTTAAAACCTGTCAACGCTAGGAAGCCAAGCCAGAAACTCACCACCAGATTTCACTTTCAGTACCTATAGATATGAATGAATTCCTCTCTTTCTGAGGTTCCTAAAATATTCCCAGGACTGCCAGGAAGTGACCTTCCTTACTCACCTGTAAGGCTGGGAACCCTCTAAGCAAGGTATCAGGCCAGTTTTCCAAGGTGGCTTTATAAGCACTGGTGCCTTAAAGTCAACCTTAGTTCCTTAAATCTGTCTGGTCATATCTGATTTTATGCATCATTCTCAAATATAACATTCCAGTCAAAGCCTTGGTAATATAACCAATGTTTCCAATTGTGTCCTGTTATAAGGAGAACAGATTCCTATTGAACTTATGCAAATAACTGTATTGCTATAAAAATAAAAATACTAAGTTTCTGAATTCTGGAGGGATTAGGCAGGGAGAAAAAGTAAATATATCATTTTTGTTCACAAAGGTATATTTTACCAAATTACTGTACGTTATAGACAGCTTAAGAGAAAATAGAAAGGGGTTCCTTAAATCTAGAAATAAAACATTAAAGAACCAGCAGTGATCCAAAACAAAACCTCGAATCATCCTTTATCAGTTCATTCAGTTCCATGTTACTAATTCTTGTTCTGCTTGATCTTGAGTTAACAGTTTCATGAACCCATCAGTTTCTTCATTAGAGTTCTGGAAATTCTTACTCAGTCCAATGGTACGATTGTAAAGTTATCAGAAACCTGCAATTGTCAGAGTCTTTTCCATGAATCTCTCTGAAGATAAAGCACTTTTTGGTAACAGCTGCTTGTAAAAGCTTCCAGAAAAGGATCAGAGTAAAACAATAACCGTCTGTGAATGACAAAGGACTTAAAATGGCCATGGTTAAAGATCTGATAAAAGTTCATTTGGTACGTAAATTTAGTTATTTCTGTGGCATTTAACATAGTGACTGAAATTATGACTGATAACACTACACCAGACATATCGCAAACAGCGATGGGACTGGCAAATTTCTATGAACTTCATACAACTTCTCAAATACCTATAATAATGACGTAAATCCATACAAATACATCTACAGAAGATTTAGCATCACTTTTTATTTGACAATGTTTCCCACATAATGTATCACATAAACCCAATTATTCTCTCTTTTTATAAAATGAGGGACAAATCCTTTAGGATTTTCAAGGAGATCTCTGGAAAGTCTCAAAGTTAATGTGAGGTCAAAAATACTTAATTTAGAATTTAATTTCGGGATTTGTCAAAAATGTCAAAGGAGTTTCCAGTCAAGATGGCAGAATAGACAGTCCCCAGTATCACTCTCTCCCACAAATCAATGAATTTACAACTATAAAAATGTAACATCAGCCAAGCTGGGGCCTCTAGAGCTCAGGTGAAGAGGAGGAGAGACCTATGGAACTCATGAAGGTGTGAGAAACCACGAAGAGAGAAAGAAAAAACTGCTCTCAGCATTTCGGGCTGCAGCCACTTTAATGCTGGAGCACATGGAGCAGAAGCCGGCAGAAGCAGCTGTGCCCTTTAGATGGAGTTACTTGGAGGCGGCAGGGGAGAAGAGGACTTTGCTGGCCCCCAGGACAGCATGACCACTAACAGGGTTCCCATAGACCCACACAGGAGTGAGGAGCCAGAACAGCTGAAAAAGGGGAGCCACTCAGAGGCCAGTGAGTCATCACAAGGGACCAGCACAGGGCCCATCCCATGGGAAGGGTTTGGAGCACGGGCAGTGGGGGAGATGGGCCCACCAGGAGAACACTGGGACACAGCAAGGACAGCGAACCCGCCCCCCAACCAGTGCAGGACCACTCAGAGGAGACTGGTCGGGAATGCAGAATTGCATGGGGTGCAGTTTGATGAAAAGATTCAGGCCAAGATCAGTTTCTACACAACCCAGGTGCTGGAAGTATCAGAGCTGGAAGTACCTATAAGGTCAACCATTAAACCCTGAGCTGCACAAAAAGTCTTCCCTAGAGAAACAGTAGCAAAGCGGCAATTTACCTCAACCACACAGCTCAAGTACTGGTTCCCATAGGAAGTCCCCCCATTTTAGAAGCTATCAAAGGACAAAAACTTAGTTCTGGCCCAGGCACACCATGAATGCCACCAGGGGACATGAAGCATGGAGCCAGGAGCAGGACCCCCGCCCACAACCACTCATACCGCCAGCACCTTGGGGCCCCACCTGGGAACACGAGGTTTGAAGCCAAGGACCGGACCCCACTCCCACACACAGGCACCCCACCAATGCCTAAAGGCCTGCCCGGGGACCAAGGGCTAGCAAGCCAGGGACCGGACATCCTTCCCACAACCAGGCATGCTGTGACAGTGCCTCAGGGCCCCACCTGTGGGCCCAAGGCATGGAGAAGGGGACCGGAACCCCTCCCACAACCAGGCACCCTGCGCCAGCGCCTTGGGGACCACCCAGGGACCCGCAGCATGGAAAATGGGACTGGACGCCCCTCCCACAACCAGGCACACCATGCTAGCGCCTCAGGGCCTGCCCAGGGACCTGGGGCATGAAGAAGGGGACTAGACCCACCTCCCACTACCAGGCTCACCACACCAACACTTTGGGACCTGCCAGGGGTCCCGGGGCATGGAGAAGGGGACTGGACCCCCATCCCACAACCAGGCTCACCACGCCAGCACCTTGGGGCCCAACCAGGGACATGGGGTAAGGAGCTGGGGACCGTATCCCCCTCCCACAACCAGGCACCCTGTGCCAGCTCCTCAGGGCCTGCCCTGGGACCTGGGACCTGGAGAAGGGGACCAGACCCCATCCCACAACCAGGCACCCCGTGCCAGTGCCCCGAGGCCCACAAGGGAGCCTGGGGTATGGAGCTGGGGACTGGACCCCCACCTCCCACAACCAGGCACCCCAGGGCCTGCACAGAGACCTGGGGTATGGAGCCAGACACTGGACCCCCCTCCTCCCACAAACCAGGCACCCCATGCCAGCACCTCAGGGCCTGCCTAGAGACCTGGGGTAAGGAGCTGGGGACCGGACCCCCCACATACAACCAGGCACTCTGGGACAGTGCATCAGGGCCCTGTCCAGGGCCCCAAGGCATGGAGAAGGGGATCGGATCCCCCTCCCACAACCAGGCACACTGCACCAGTGCCTCGGGTCTGCCTGTGGACCTGAGGCATGGAGAAGGGGACCAGACTTCCCTCCCACAACCAGGCACCCCGTCCAATGCCTCAGGGCCCACCCGGGGACCTGGGGTATGGAGCCTGGGACCGGAGCCCCCCTCCCACAACCAGTTACCCTGTGCCAGCACTTTGGGGCCCACCCAGGGATCTGGGGCATGGGGAAGGGGACTGGACCCTCCTCCCACAACCAGGCACACTGTGCCAGTGCCTTGGGACCCACTCGGCGACCCAGGGCATAGAACTGGAGATCACACACTCTCCACAACCAGGCACACTGCTAGCACCACAGAGAGGGCCAAAAACATCTCCTCCATGTGGGTGGCCCACCATAGCTACCATGATAACCATGGCTGCTACAAAGGTGGCTAGATGCCACAACCACTATGCAGATGGTCCGCCAGCCACTGGAGTGAGTTGACACAAGGAGAGTCACCAGCAGAGATAAAGAAAGGAGGAGGATGTCTGTCTCCACGAGCCCACTTCATAGTGACGGAAGAGACATCTGCTCTATGATAGTATTGGGGGACCTGATCACGCCTCTCAGCATTGGACAGATCATTTGGGCAGCAAATCAACAGAGTAACCATTATTCTTTCAGAGGGTGAGAAGAAATCTAGGGTGATTAGAGGGGGGTGGGGGGCAGAGAAAGGGGGATGAAGAGAGATTGGACAAGGGGCATAAAGAATAATTACAATTTGTAACAATATATATGCTAGTAATACTGATCTGATCAATATATCTCAATGTTGAAACCCAAAAATACATATAATCAATTTTGATTTGATAAAAATTTTTTTTTAAAATGTCAAAGGATATGAATACTTGATTAAACAAGATCACAGATAATTATGAAACAATACTTAATTATCTATTTAACCAAAGTGACAATGAAAGATTTTAAAGGCAAATACTGAAGGTTACATAGTTGTAACAAAACTTAGCTCTTTTAATATCAAACAAACTCAGTTTTCCTAAGTAATCAAAGACCTGATAAAGACTACATGAAGCACAGGAAATTATTTTCATAAAACAAAGGATCTTTGTTTTCTAGGCAGATTATTTAAGTGGTAAAGAAATATCTTTCACAATCTCTTATTAAGAGCAGCCCAATTACCCCCCAAAAAACTTTGTGCTTTTAACATATGAAAGAAAATTAAATTTTAATTTTGCATAGGTATATTATTGATATTAAAGCTTATTTTAAAAACCCTTATAATACGATCATTCAATTTTAGCCAGCTTGACCATGAGTCTCCCCCTCTCTCTCTTCCCAAGTCTCTATATCCAAGCAGTTTTTGTTCTTCATCTTCCTTTTTCATCTGAAACAACCTTTAAATAACCTCCAAACTAGGGCAAAATTACTCTCCTTTTTCCTCAACAAAAACACATTTTCATACCTCATACCTTTTCTTACCCAAACACATCCTACTTTCCTTGCATACAGAACTGTTATTGTTCTTTTGCCATCATTCCTAGCAGTTTCATTTACATATATTAATTAGAATTCTTAACTCTTCTTGTACCAAAAATAAAAAGAATTCTTAAGTCTTAGTAATCTTAATTTCTCGTAAAAACCAGGAAGCAAGCAATGGTGAACTGTCATATACCAATATTCTGTAGATTCACAAAGTCATAAATATACCATTTCATAATTTCAAAAAGTATATGCTTCCTCATAGTACAATTTTTCAGTGTGGCACGGGATATGTCTACTAACAGATTCAAATACGCTTTGTATTTCTGTAAAATTTAGGAAGCCATAAGTAAAGAAATTTAAATTTATGTTCAACAATTAATGCTTCAGTATTTTATCTTATTTGAAAATGATCAAGATATTCAATGAATATTCATCATGTAGCAGTGTAAAAAAGTTTCATATTACCAAAAATGTTTGAAACTATTTTTTAAGTAGACATTTTCATAAAATGTAATTATTGTTGAAAAATTCATTTATAAACTTTTATCCCACTTATATCTACTTAATTCACTTGTTCATAACTATGCTTGAACTGCTCATGGAAATTTTACGAGATGTTAAAACTAGCCATCACCTTAATTATTTTTTTTGTTGAATAATTAGGCAAGTATCAAAAATATCACAAATGCAAAAAACCTAAAAAGTTAAACGTATGGCTCTTTTCTCTCTTTTTTTGACTGCCGTACAAGACATGGATCAAGCAATTTATTTTATTGTACATTTTGTTCTTAGGCTGGATTTATAGTTTCATAATCTTAAACATCTAGTAGATGCTTGTTTGACTAGTAAACCCAAGTAGAATAAAACTGCATGTCTGCATTAGTTGTTAACAATTCTGAAGACATAGCTGTCTTTACTAGACTAAGAATATTAAACTAACCTTATTTATGAAAGATTTACCCAAATTGTGTGAACTTGGATTAATTTCTATACTTCTGGGAATTTTAGGATTATTTAATTTATATAAATGTTCATTTATCTCTAAGACAATTTGACTAAAACTCCTTTAAGAAATTTTATAAATTAATTTGGTAATACCATCCAGAAGTAAAAAAAAAATCACATATACATAAATACATACAAACAAGAGTACTTCAAAAAGTTCATGGAAAGATTTGTATTGTCTTTTAATTCTATTTTTCTATAAACTTTTTGAAGTACCGTCATATATGCTCACACATAAACATACAGATGACACAGAGATCTTATAGCTTTCATTCTAAAACTTCAGCCATGAGTCAGAAAAACACAGTAACATTAACTCACTAGTTTATATAAAGCAGTTTAGCTCTCATCTTTTTTTTTTTTTTTTTCCTTTTTGCTTTTTTCGTGACCGGCAACGGATCGCAACCCTCAGTGTCGCGCCCGTACCGGACAGGGACCAGCAACGGGATCGCAACCCTCGGTGTTGCTCCCGCACCTCGCTCAGCCAGTGAGCGGGAACCGGTCTGCATGTGGGATCCGAACCCTCGGCGGGAGCCCCGCCACACTCCCAAACGGCGCACTGTAGCAGTGCGCCACCGGGCCGGCCCAGCTCTCATCTTTTCTCCACTCTATATTTTTATCCAAATCTTGTTTCTGACAAAAATGGGACAAGTTAAGGTTACCTATTTACCAACATTTGTGGAAGAAACTTTCAAGATTTTCTTTTGTGCTGAGATATGTTATCTCATGGAGGCTGGAGAGACATGTAGGGGCTATCTGGATAGCTCCAAACCTCATCTGAGTAAATGTAGTAAAAAGTATCTAGGTAAATATTTAGTCTAGTACCAGTTAGCCTTTTTCCTTTTCAGCCTCAGGTGTTGCTTTTAGGGGTCTCCAAGTCCCCTGAGAGCCCCCAATGAAAGTAGGGACCTAAAGTTCAAGTGACTGAGAGAGACTGGAGTGGGAAACAAAAAGTCTGGCAAGAATGAAGAGAGGGAAGGTAGAAATTTGAAGAGGAATATATCAAAGGATTCCAGGGAACTGGAGGGAAGATTAAAGATAGTAACAGAAAGAAGAAGGAGCAGTAGCAATGGGAAGGGAGAGTTCTTAGAAGAACCAGCTTGGAAGATCTTGAGTTTCTCAAAGAGGCCAATGAAGTTCCAACAAGAAGGCCATAGACAGGGTTGACAGAGCTTATAGTCAGCAGGAGTTCTAGAAGTGGGAATTCAGGTAACAGAGAAGTTCCCATGCGAGAAGCGGGATCCAATAGAGAGAACAGAAAGGCCTCACAAGGTGCCAGGAAGAATACCTGCCCAAGGAGTCAGGGAATAATTCCCACTCAGGAAAGAGAGCCAGGAAGAAGACCTTCCAGTGCAGGAGGTATCTTTCAAAAGAAGCCTGGGACTCTAACCCAGCTTTGGAGAACATACTCGGAACCTTAAGAACCAAAATCTTTCCTTACCAGCTTCAACAGACATTTGTCCGGAGCAATGGTTCATGAGTCTAATTCACCATTGGATCCCCAATCAATCAGTCAGAAGTGAAGACAAAGGCTTCAAAAGTGCACACTTGGGATCCTGGGTGAGAGGCCCAGGGGTCCAATGATGAATCTGATCCTATGCAAATCACAGCACTATAACTGTTAAAGAAAAAACTACTCAGTGATAATTATTAAAGCATCGCTTGTTAAAGTGTTACTTGCAAAGCATGTTAAATTACTCAGTGATATTTGTTAAAGATACTTGCTAAGGCAGATTTTATTCAAGACCATAGCAATAAGTGAAAGAATCATGGCAATGGGATTTTTGCAGTGGGGGAGAAGATTGGGTTCAGTTCCACATGCAGCATCAGCAAGCAGGAATTTATAGACAAGGAGCAGGGTGGGGTAGGTGGATGAAAAATTACTAAGAAGAAACATCAGGGGAAAGGGACTCTGGCTAAATCAACCTAACAAAATTCTTGCTGAAGACAGGCCAGGGTGATCATACATCATCTGGCAAATAGTGTAGGGTGAAGAATCTGAAGATACTGAGGGTTACCAGGTATCAAGGGTACGAGGGTTCTTGCTAAAACTGGATTTTACAAGAAAGTGCACAGATAGGCCTAAGAGAAAATTCAGGAGCCTGACTAAAGTTTGGTCAAGCAAAGAATCTTTGTCACAACTCCCAAATTACTAAATGTTTCTCTGAAGACTGAAACTACAGTATTTGCTTTCACCTACCTATATGTTAAACTGGGTTCTCATAACAATACTTAAAACTTTCTTGCTGGCCCTCAGATTATCATGGGCAAAAAAAGGTAACTGTGAAGAAAAAAAAAAAAAAGGATTTGCAGTAAGTTGTGCCCTTACAAATTAAACTAAGCCTATGAGAAATAACTCAAAATATCTCAACAGACCAAAAAACAAAAAAAGAAAAAGAAGAAGAAAAAGAAACCCAAAGCCACTTTAAAAATCTGACAGTAAATAACTAATAATGATCTTTATAACGTTTTACTTTCGTTGTTCATATTAGTTATTCATCTTTTCTATGTGCCAGGCTCTGTGCTGAACATTTTTTCAAAACCCTCCAATGTTTCCTAATCATTTATTTAAAAAAAAAATCCTAATTCCTCATGGCCTATTAGGCCCCACACGATCCTGCTTAACTCTGACCCCATTTCACTTGCTCTTCCCTGTGCCTGAAAAGTCCTTCACCCAGTATTCACACAGTTCGCCATTTCATTTCATTAAGGTCCTGGTTCAAATGCTATATCTTCAGAAGAGTTTCCCCTCACTACTTTCTTTTGTTTGTTTTTTTAAAGATTCTTTTTTCGTGGCTTGCCAGTACAGGAAATCCCCTCACCACTTTATCTAAAATAACAATCCCTGTCACTCTCCATACCTTTCACCTAATTTACCTAGTTTTATTTTTTTTCAGAACTCTTATTATCTGATAAGATATTACATGTCTGCTGGCTTATTAACTATCTTCCTTACTAGACCTTATCATAATATGCTATGAGAACAGAGACTCTGTCTTACTCACTGTTGTTTCCAGCATCCAGAACAGTACCTTACATAGAAGACAATGAATAAATATGTGGGTAAACAAATTATTTCATTTTATCTTCATATAACCCTGAGAGAAGTACTATTTCCTTGTTGAGAAGAGAAACTCTTAGGCCAAATAATTTGCCCACTGTAAGGAATGGAGCAAGGATCTGAACCTAGGCAGTTTGAAAACACACATTTCCAGTACATCTCAAACCATGTGGTAAGAATCAGTTTTTAAAATTTCCAGTCCACTCAGACCAATACTTTTATAAACTACAACAAGTGTCACAGTAAAGTCAAATTGTTCTAAAAGGTAAATGTTTATTCTGAATTTCTATCCTTATTGGTCATGAACCAGCTCTGGTCCACATACCATCCTTTGAGTAGCTTCCAGCTAAAGTGAGATGAATTGTTATGGTCCAGTGGTTCTTACCCTTGGCTGCATATTTGAATAACCAGAGTTTAAAATTAATACCAATGTCCAGCTAAGCTCCTTCCCCCAGGAAAATCTCTAAACCAATAAGAGCAATTTGTAAAAATCATGAGTAAAAGAGGGTATAAAATAAGTTTTTTTCTAATGCAGCTATTTAACAGTTTTTGAACATTTTAATAGTTTGAACAGGTTAGAGATATCCTCTCTGGCAATTATACTGAAAGTGGTAGATTATGTCAGAAACTAAACAAAATTACATAATACCTTAATTGTACCCATCCAAGGGGTAAGAATTGGCAACACATGTTTCTTGTAGTCCAAAAAGAAATAGAGAAAAAAACCAAAAAAAGACACTGGAGTTTACATAAAGCACAAGGAGCAGAGCTAAGGTTTCCTAATTATAAGCACTGGCAGCACAGGCAAAACAGGTCTTGGTGCCACACACTATGGACTTTTCAATGTTAGGTTATTTTAAAATTATATCCAGCCACTAAAATACCTGAGTTTTAGTACCTTCTTTTTTACTCCCTGAATTATATGCTTTTGGAAATATTCTGGGTCACTCTCACCACACTTTTAAGCACAACAAGCATGGATAATGATATAACTGGTAATTAAAAAAAAAAAAAGACTTAAGTTACTTACAGTTCTTTCAAGTGAGTTTGAGAAAAAGCATTTTCTTGGATAGACATTATAGCATTGTTGTCCAAATCTCTGAAAAGAGAAATGAAACATTACTAGTCACCGTTTCTACATTAAGTTATATAAACACTTCAAATGGTCATGAAAACCTCTGCTAATAGCAAAGATTATTTATATAATGAGCAAAATGTGTGTAAAATACTTACAGATGCTCAAGGGATTCAAGACCAATGAATGCTTTCCTTGTAATAGACTTAATCTGGTTTCCTTGTAAGATTCTGAAATACAAACAAACCTTTCTAATAATGCTCTCCACTAAGCAAAATTAAATTCATTAAATCGAACATTTACCTAAAAAAGGTGAAAATAAGCTTAACATGAATTTTTTTTGTATTTTTTAACAGCTTTGAGATATAAGTGACGTACAAAGAACTATACATAGGGCCAGCCCGTGGCTCACTTGGGAGAGTGCGGTGCTGCTAACACCAAGGCCATGGGTTCAGATCCTATATGGGGATGGCTGATTAGCTGATTAGCTCACTTGGGAGAGCATGGTGCTGACAACACCAAGTCAAGGATTAAGATCCCCTTACCGGTCATCTTTAAAAAAAAAAAAAAAAAAAAAGAACTACACATATGTAATGTGTAAAATTTGATGAGAACATGCATTTTTAAGAAAGTTATAAACTTTCATTATTAACCAATGCAAAGCATAGCATGTTCCATTAACACGTTGGAGCTCAATCACATACCTCTGAACAACCATCCCCACCACGATAAACTGGTAGTTTTTATATGCTAAAATTGGATTATATTCCCCATCTCTCCCTTCTTAGCAAAAGATCATCACATCAAAGAAATTCAGAAAAGTGTCAATCTTTAGAGAAATTCGTCTCATGGGAGAAGATCTAAAATCTTACTGAGATAATCTTCTCCTTCTACTAAATTACTCAGATTACCAGTTCAACTCTACTTTCTCAATGCATTTCTTTTTTTTTTTTTTTTTTTCAAAGATGACCAGTAAGGGGATCTTAACCCTTGACTTGGTGTTGTCAGCACCACACTCTCCCAAGTGAGCTAACCGGCCATCCCTATACAGGGATCTGAACCCGTGGCCTTGGTGTTATCAGCACCACACTCTCCCAAGTGAGCCATGGGCCAGCCCCTCAATGCATTTATTTTACTTGAATAGAAATTCTACTTTCATAAATAGCTTCTCTTTAAGTGCCCATAGGAATGTTTTTTCAATGAAAGGTGCCCCACCAACAAAAAAAAACCCAAAACAACCTACATGATAAAAAACAAAGCTCTTTCCTCCAGCAGATGGGTCAGAAGGCTCAGCCTTTCCAGACATATCAAATAAACAATAATCCAATTACATTTACAACTATTTCTTGAAAATACACTTTTGTAGACATACATAAATATTATAAATACATACAATTTATTGAGACTTGTGAGTCCAACAAAGGCTTCACTAGCATCTTCTATGGCCCATGAAATTTCATTGTTTCTTAAGTCTCTACAAAAATGTCATGGAGACAGGTTAGGTTAGTCAACAACCATCACACTATTGGGCAGCATCCTGGCATGGCAATGTCAAGGTCCACATACTAATTTTGGTCCTTATTTTAACAGTTATTTATAATGAAGACACAATTCTGCTTTTTAAGGAATATCTGTGATAAACATGTAAGAACTGATTCTCATAAGCTAAGAATTGAGCTGGCCTTGATAAATAAATAAAGCAACCTGCTAAGAATATTAATCTTCCGGGCCGGCCCGGTGGCGCACTGGAGAGTGCGCCGCTTGGGAGGGTGGCGGCGCTCCCGCCGAGAGTTCGGATCCCATGTGGAGACCGGTTCCCGCTCACTGGCTGAGCGCGGTACAGGCACAACACTGAGGGTTGCGATCCCGTTTACCAGTCAGTTAAAAAAAAAAAAAAAAAAAGAATATTAATCTTCCTAGCTCACAGCCTTAATTGTGTTAGCATGTTAAAAATTATAGACAGAGTCCTGTAAAAAACAGGAGGATTCAAGATGTAGGGGATACGGCCTACAAATCTGATCTCAGACTAATGGGATTTCTGGGTGACCTAAGACTTCCCCTGGGCCCTTAAACTTAAAATGGCTGACAAAGAGTAATATCAATACAGAGCTTCAAAGCTCAAGAGCAATTAAATGTGTCCCCTGGGAAGCAAGTATGATATACCCATGTATTAGAGTGGTCACTATATTTTCTTTAAAAGGAAAAGTATGGATCTTTTAAAATCCACTGTTCCATTCTCAGAGGAAATGCAATTGTACCACACCATGTGCTGATGGAAGAAATACCAATTAAAAATATTCAATCACTTTCGCTTCCCTAAGCTATCTCATAATAAAATAAAGCACAAAGATTTTTGCTTTATAAGGCAAAGGTAAAGTTGTGTGACTAACAGTAAGCAAATAGAAGATCCTTCTTCCTGCTTAGCTATCTTTACTTGAAGTGAAAAGCTAACAAAGCTCATTTTATTTCACTAAGGAATAAACATGAAAACAACCAGTGGCTCAACTCTTCAGGACTTGCCCCCTCCTTCACAGTACAGCACAAATAAAAATCGTTCACCAAATTGAGTAAGAAATATATTTACTCTGGCAAGAGAACACTGGGCTAACGCCAGAGTTTCTCAGATCTGATCCTAATTCTGTCTTAATTATTTCTGTGGCATTAAACAACCGTTTACTTCTGCAATTGCTTTCCTAAAATTTAATTCTAAAAGTAATATTCAGTAGTATACTGAAAGAACTTGTTTGCCATCCCTTCAATTGCTAAAAGGCTGCAGCTGCACCTGATGTAAGTTTCTGAATTTGCATTAATCTAGTTTCACCTCTGATAATGTACAAAAAGGAAATAAAAATTAAAACTTCTAATTTTTCAAGACCAAATCTGAAGTTTAAAAAAAAAAAATCACACACTTGTGCATGTATATACACCTTCTCAAAATCGTTATGCTTTCCTTTTCATTGATACTAAGGTCCCAAAGTTGGAAGTCTGCCTCTTTTCTGAAACCACCTATCAACTCTGAACCTGATCATCACAAAGTGCCCTACTCAGGAACTTAAGAATCTATAAATTCTATTTGTTATTCTTAGCTTTCTCTTATTCTGTTCATCTTTGAGATTACTATAAGTATTTCATTAAAATACCTCTTCATTCAATAAAATTATATTCCATAATCAGGATAAAACATTGAACTTACAGAACCACAGAATTTTAGAGAAGAAATTACCTTTATCAACCATCTAATCCTATGTCCTTCCCACTATGCATCCTGCATCCTTTTGAATGAGAACTAGTAGTTCTGGTGCATAGTCAAGGTCACAGGAACAAAAAAATGACTGCATTCTTGACACTAGCAAACTGTGTTTTATTCCACAGCAACTGGCACAGTAAGAGAGGCTTTGTTACAAACTGAATTGCCTACTATAGGCTTGAGATAAATAAGATTTATCTACAGGGATAAAGATGAATAAGATTATTATGCCCCAAGGAAAAGGACAAAAACAATCACAAAATATTAGCATATATAAACTTGCAGATTGATTACTTGTTTTAATTTGCTTTATTGCATTAAAAAACTAGTATGCACACACACACAGAAAGGGTGAATGTACTTACAGTGTCTGAAGATTGGAAAGAAACCTAAACACACCATCAGCAATGTGACTGACTCTGTTGTCCCCTAAATTCAATCTCTCCAGTAAGCTCAGACCCACAAAGGCAGATTCATCCAGGCGGGTAAGCTGGTTATAAGACAAATCACTAAAAATAGGAAACATGGAAGATAAGGAATTCATTGTATTTTGGTTCAACTTACAAATTCTTATTATATTTACAGGATAATTTCAAAGCTTTCAACAAACTTCTAGTAAAGAGAGATGTTACATCTCATTATTGGCCGTGGGAATGATTTATTCCAACCTGCTCTAGTCTCACAGCCTCCAATGAAATGCCATCCATCACTCACAGTTCAGATAGTCTTTGGCAGAATTCCCATGCATCAGGGCTGATTCTTTCAATAGCATTCTGGCTCACATAGAGCTGTTGTAACATTCGCAAGCCATATAACCACCCCTTGTTCACTCGTGTAAGATTATTATGTTCCAGTTCTCTGCAGTATTAAGGAAAGAGAGGAAAAAATATGTTTCAAAACAAGGCATTTCAATGACAAGTACAGTTTTAATCTTCATTAACTCTTTCTCAGAGAGGCACATACTTTTGTTCAACACAAGTGAGCTGACAAATTCTATTCAAAAAATATTTGTATCTTATTTAAGATTTAGTGCTACAAGGTAGTAAGACTGTCTAAAATATCAGGTCTACAAAATCAACATGTTAAGTGGTATAGTATTCTGTATAAGTTCTGCTAATTTTCATCAGCCAAAACATTAAGGGAATGTAAACTTTTTAGATGAGGAGTTTGTAAGAATAGTGATAAAAAGACCAGTTAGCTAACAAAACTTAAAAAGTCTTGTGTACACTTATTTCACATCAGAGAATGGAGAAATAACTAATGTACCTCTGTGTAATTAAAGCAACTATCCTAGCCACTCGGCATTGAAAAGTACTTGACAAACTCTTTTCCTAATAATCCCCTATTCTAGTTCCTTGTACTTACAGTTCTTCCATGTTATTCAAGCCAAAAAATGCTCCATCCTTAAGTTTGCTAATTCCATTCCGCTGCATTTTCAAAGATCTTAAGGAGTCAAGCCCTTGGAATGTAAGACCTTCCACAATTTTAATCCTGTTCCTTTTAAGTTCCCTTTAACAAAAATAGTTTTACAGTCAAAATATTGGTTTGCTGAATTTTTACAACAATAATTAAAAAGAAAAAGACACTGTAAGGAATAACTATCTTTTAATAATCCATCTATTTAGTTACTCACAAGAACTGAAGGTGAGGTAGCTTGAAGATCTTAGGGGGAATCATGCTAATTCGGTTCCGGTTTAACTTTACCACTAATAAGGAACTCGATAAATTATCAAAACAACCAGCCTCCAAGATGGTTATCCTGTTATTAGTCAAATTCCTAAAATGAGCAAGATAACAGCAAAAGAAAAAAATTAAGTAAAATAAATTCTACCATTGTGAAGCTGTTCAAAGTCCTTGCCTAAGCCCCAGCTCTATCACTTAACAACTATATACAACTTCACAAATCATTTGGGTGCTTTGTATCTTCATCTACAAAACTAGGGTGATACGTACTTCATTTAGATTGTTAATGAAGCAGTATGTGTGAACATGCTTTGTAAACTGGAAAACACTGGCACACATGTTAATTACCATCATTATATAAGGTAAGCCACTGCTTAACAAACCACTCCTATTTACCTTTTACAAAACTGTTGGTAAAAAAAAAAAAAAACTGCTGTATTAAATCTCAAAAATTACCCTGGATGCCTACCAATATTTTCCGACAATAGTGTACTCTTTCTTTTTGGGGGGTGTAGATGAGGGGGAGACAAAAATTCAGCAAACCAAAAAACTGACTCTAGGTTTGTTTCACATATGCATATAAAAATAACAGACATTTTGGGGAAGACAGGTATCAATAAATTATTAAACACACTTTAAAGTAAATCTAATTTAAACTTTACTTACAGGTATTTAAGCTGCATTCGCGGAAATGAAGATGTCTTGATTTCTGATATAATATTTGAGCTGAGGTCTAAACTCTCAAGAGCAGGGTAAAACTGGAACACCTCTGCATTTATTTCTGGGATTATATTATGGACTCTACAAAACAAAGATTACATTGAAGCTGCTGCCGGTTATCTACCCCAGGCCAAAAGGATGTTAAATATGAGTACTCAAAATAAAATGGGTACTTAATTTGGGTATTTAAAATAAAAAAAAAACTGTGTATTGCTCATAATTTAAGTAAAAGATCTGAAATCCTATTTACTTACAATGAAAGTAGAGTAATATTAGATGTTGGTTCTCCAAAATATGGGATTTCTGTTAGCTCGTTGTAATTCATTTTCCTAGGCAAGGGGGAAAATAGACTTAAAAGTTTAGTGAGGGAAATGTTATCTTTTGAATTCTGTTTTTTTTTACTGGCTAATACACAAGTTTGAAAAAACCTACAACTCAGAATGAGTTAGACTGAGATAAAAATATATTTATTGAGAAATTAGAGATTTTAATAAGAAATCCTTTTCATAGTGTTAACATATTATTGATATCAATATTAGAAAGGCTAGAAAACATTTTGTACATTAAATATTGTTAGTCCCAGCAAGGTTCTTTGAATAGTTACATTAGAGGCTGGCCGGTTAGCTCAGTTCGTTAGAGTGAATAGTTACATTTAGGACAGCTAATGTGAGTCCTTAAACACAGAAGGAAAAATTGGGCCATCCAGATCTCTCTCCATATATATATACATATATATGTGCTTATATACACATATATTTTTAAACTATTCAAAGTTAAGGAATGTCACCTGAGACCACAGATGAAATTAATTTGCCCACCCCGAGATGGAACTTATAGTTAATTTTATAGATAACATGACATCGCATCTGATCTCAACAGCCTCTTCAACAGATTGCCTCAAGCGTTTTAGTAGCAAATCTAATATAATCACATTTTATTAACCTGGTTTTCAATCACTGAACAATTCAGCAATCTATAATACAGAAAAGATACAAGAAGTAAAAGGCCTTCAAGAAACTTAAGTTACAAAGTTCATGTAATAAAGCTCATGCACCTTCCACTGAAGCATTTTCAGGCCTTTGCTCAGTGCCTACCTAATCTTCCAGCTAACAAACTTGTCAACTATTTATTCAGTTTATTCTCAACAGATTAGAAGAAGTAAATTTGGGGGCAGGAAGGAGAGAATGTAAGGACAGTGAGAGCACAAAAAAGTTACCCGTTAGCAAAGAATTAAAAAGAAAAATAAGGCTGGTCGGTTAGCTCAGTTGGTTACAGCACAGCCTCATAACACCAAGGTCATGGGTTCAGATCCCCTTTCCAGCCAGCCACAAAAAAAAAAAAAAAAAGAAAAAGAAATCTGAGGGTCCTGGGGGTTTTTAGTGTAGAGGCAAACAGGCTTATATACCTTGATAGTTGTGCCCCTGGAAATATCACAATGCAAATAACTGATATTAATAATATTTTAGAAAATTCCCCCCAAAATTACATAATACATTACAGTATTAAAGGAAAAACCTCAGTTAAGAGGAAAATTGAATTATATTAACTGCCACATTCTCAAATAATACCCAAAATACCCTATTTCATACTAATCTTCTTTAGACAAAATGCTTCCATCTTAGATGACAGGTCAAGACATTTAAAAAGTTTACACAACACAGAGTTTCACTGGCTGAAAACCTGGCCAAAAAAACCAAACAAAATATATTTACCCCAAGAGGGGAGAAATCTAACTTTTGTCCCCAGGAAAGTAGAATAATATTTTTACACAGTTTGCAACTTGAAATCACTAACCAAATGCCCAGAGAGTCTGTGATAATAACAAAGCAAAAGGCAACAGTTCAGGTTTTTTTTAAATTGCTTTTAATTAAAAAAAATTTTCCCTCAACTTTTTGACAGCATTTTTGGATTGAATATCTACAAATTCACAATTTAATAAATCACCTCAAGGAATTTAACATAACTTTATATAAATAAAAATAACTTACACTTCCTGTAATGTTTGTGATTCCAGGCTGATGTTCCAGTTAGACAACCGATTATGACTCAAATCCCTGAAAGAAGACAAAATATCATTTTTAGTTAAGTGCTAGAAAGTAGATGCAAAGAGAAAAAACCCAAAACTAAAATAGCAATACTAAAAGTCCTATTAAATGTGAATTTGAATAGTACAGACAAAAAGAAATGTTTATAAAGGATGAATAAAAATTTATCTAGATTTTAAAATAGCTATTTTACAATTAAATTTGTTTTCATTTTTTACAAATTAGGGAATACATTCACAGGGTTCAATAATCAAAAAGTACAAAAGGATATACTGTAAAAAAAAGTCTGCAACCCTTGTCCCCAGCCACCCAACTCCCCTTCCCAATAGCAACAAATGAAAATATGCCATTTCTGGTGCAGCCTTCCAGATATTTCATGTATGTACCAGCAAATTTTTACACAAATGGCAGAATAATTTACACACTGTTTTGCGCCTTGCTTTTTTCACTTAACAATACATCTTAGAACATTGCATAGTTTATATATATAATAATTGTGGTAATTATATAATATTATATTATAATTAGCTGTAAATAAATTTGAAGATAGATTTCACAAGTCAAGATGATGAGCTTCTATATTAAAACTGGAGTTGACCACATCATTACAGAGATATGGTATTCCTTAAAAAAAGCAATCTAGCTTCAGGAGAGGGAAATTAATCTCACCCCAAATTATGTTGATGATGACGGTGATGATAATTTTGGCTAACATTTATTAAGTGCCAGGCACCCTTCTATGCACTTTACACATATTAACTGGTTAAATCCATACAACAACCTTACCAGGCAAATACTTTTACAATCCTCACTTTCCTAATATGGAAACTGGCACAGAGATTAATAACTCGTCAATTCAAGGTCACACAACTAATAAGTGGGGAAGCCATAAAGTCAAAATCCCATCTTACCTCTAGCAAGTAGTTTTTAGATAGGGATTTCACAAAAATTAGCCATGAATCTAAATATTTAAATAGGCTTTAAAAAACTCACTTTAGTGTTTCCTGGCATCTTTACAAGGCCAAAGTGGAATCCAGCCCATACAAGCTGTCTGCCCAAGAGATGTACGGTATATTACAATATGCTAGCAATAGGGACACACTAGAGAAACATTACAGATCACTTTATCTCACTGTGCCACCACAGGCAGCTGTCAGATACATGCAGGTTTGAATAATGTCTCTATCACCGACGAACAATTTGTTCTCAGCTAGATTCTTGCCTGCCCATCTGTAAAACTTGGCCACTTTCATTTAAGAGTTCAATTTACATCATTATATAACTAAGAGTAGGTTAAACTATCACTTTTCCTCAGAAGTTCTAAAGCCTTTATTTCAAGGTGTCTGGCATGATGTATCAGCTCAAGGGCACTCATGAGTAGAGGAGTGTGTTGGGAAATACAAGAGATAAAAATATGGCTCTGTTCTCTCTATTTCCACCATTTTGCACTGTGAGACCCCTGAGTCACTGTCGCCACCACCAGATGAACTTTAGACTTCCCAGAAACTGTAAGCAGTACATTTCATTTTTCTTTATAAATCACCTAGTTTCAGGTATTTTGTTATAAGCAACAGAAACAGACTAATACAGACCCCAATTGCCCAACATATGCATTGGGAAACCAGGTTGTAATAAAACACTGAATTGTCATGGTTGGAACCAAAAAAAGAAAAGAGAGAGAGAGAAAAAATATGAATTCACTCCACATAAAAATCTTATATTCAGAAACTTTCATCCAACTCATACTTGTGACTAAACAAATAGAATTTCATACAAGAGAAAAGATGTGTTTTGTTGTTGTTTTGTGGTGATGTTTCAATTCCAGCAGAAATTCAACTACTCTACTTTAAGTTGATTCCATATTCTGCCCCAAGCTGGCTGGTCTGACAAATGAAGACCTAATATCATCTGTACAGCAGGCTAGCATAGTATAATCTAATTTTACATCTCATGACTGCTAAGATTTAGCATTTCTCCCCCTTACAGATTAAAGACTTTCATTTTAACCATAACAGGGTTCATAATGCCTTTCCAAACCCTAAATCATCACTGGCAGTGTAACTCTTGACTTTACTCATCCCCTATAGTTCTCCCACAGATGTCAATCATTGCCATAGATAATCACTGACAAGATAATCATTTTTTTAAAAAACCCATTATTAAGGAATTCTAAAGCAATAAAATTAAACTCAATTTATACATGGCATAAACAACTTTGTATTATTAGCAAAAACTATACAGAGTCTCTATTTGGGGAAAAAGTTATTTTCTCTTTATGTCTGAAAACCCATTGGCTTTTCAATGGAAAACCCAAAGAATACCTGAAATACTTTGAAGCCTCTCTACAGGATACTGTCTTAAGGATATATACTTTGAAACAGTCTCATAGATCAGAACCCCACATAATCATGCTCTTTGAACCCTCCTGAAACAAATCCGCATCAAATGAAATTAAAAACTACTAAAGGTGAACTGAAATAAATTCCCAAAGTAATATTATCATAGGAAGCAACTAGTATAAACCAGTACAGCTTAAGTTATCAAAACAGTAGGTGTCTAACTAGCATTACAAGGATTGATCTGATCATCAGGGATTCATACAATAAACGTTTATTGGAAGATGTGCCAGACACCTCTGCTAAATGCTAGGGTTACAAACATTGTCAACTTAGTAACCTTCTTTTTCCAAAACAACACTTACAGTTCTCAGAGGTAGAGTCACTCCAAAACTATAAACAAATTCAACATCAACTAGACTGTTCCCCCTCACTGGAAATGGGTAAATTAACTTTTATACCTAAATTTTACTCTGGAATTTAATTATATGACTTGTGCATACAGGAGTGTACAGACACACTCTTGTTCCCCATAAGCATGCCTTTCCTATTTCTTTTTTTAAAGTACTCCAAAAGGGCTGGAGAAGACAAATTTGAAGACTTCAAATTATTAAATGTAAAGCTCTTACATGAAGATTTTGGATAAATTTTTAAATTGAAGTCCCTCTATTCTTCCCAATGTCCAATCATTAATTCCATTTAGTTTGCATAAGCTAATGATAGTTTGTCTGCTTTTTTTAAAGCTAGAGTTCTGAAACAGAGATCTTCCAAAGCTTTTTCTCCTTGAAATATCCCTAAAGAGTACTTCAGAACTTGAAGTAACCTAATGCTTGATAACCATAACCTAACGAGTCTTGCTTTGTAATAGTCTACAATCTTTCCTTTATTTTCTAACACCACTAATATCTGAATATTTAGGGATATGATAATTGAAGAGTAAAGGTCTCAGAGAGGCTTTATTTCAGCATTGTAAACTCATCTCCCATTCATGCTAATCTACAGGGATGTAGCTGTAATAAATGATGAATTATTAAAGTTTTTGATATCATGTGGAGACAGAGGTGCCATTAATGTAGTCATTTAGTACCATCAGGGTGTAAATTATTTACAGGCTGTACAAAGCAATCACAACAGTTTAAGGAGGAGAATCAAATTCTGCAAGCAAATTGCAAAGAATTCCTGCAAGAACAGAGATGCAAGGGTTTTTTTCTGCAGTCACATATGTATGCTTCTGAGTCATCAATGATCTTTTTTGTTTTTGAGAATCTGCAGCATTAATAAGCCAACCTGTGATCTTCAGCAACAGCAAAACCTCTGATGATAAACAGACCCTTTGCAAAAGTTAAAGGATAAGAAAATATATCTAATATTTAAGGTATGACAATGCTTCCCTTATTTATCCAGCATAATTTGCCCTTTCTTTTGTGAATAAAAATCCCTGTCTTGTTACAGTTTGCCTAGTAGAATTTACTTTTAAAAATAATATTCAAGGGCCGGCCCGGTGGCGCACTGGATAGTGCGCCGCTTGGGAAGCGCGGCGGCGCTCCCGCCCGAGGGTTCGGATCCCACATACAGACCGGTTCCCGCTCACTGGCTGAGCGAGGCGCGGGAGCAACACCGAGGGTTGCGATCCCGTTGCCCGTCCCGGTCCGGTACGGGGGCGACACTGAGGGTTGCGATCCGTTGCCGGACACGGAAAAAGACAAAAAAATAATAATAATAATATTCAAGGGCTGGCCAGTTAACTCAGCTGGTTACAGCACCATGTTGTAACACCAATGTCAAGGGTTTGGATCCCCCTACGGGCCAGCTGCAAAATAAAATTAAAAAATAATAATACTCAGGTTACTATTATAAATCAATTACCATGCTGTGATATAACATACTGATAATCTTACATATTCTTGGAGTATAGTGAACTAAATACAAGAATTCCAGGGCTGGCCCATGGCTCACTTGGGAGAGTGTGGTGCCAATATCACCAAGCCCATGGGTTTGGATCCCTATATACGGATGGCTGGTTAGCTCACTTGGGAGAACGTGGTGCTGACGACACCAAGTCAAGTGTTAAGATCCCCTTACCAGTCATCTTTATAAAAAATAAACAAATAAATAAATAAATACAAGAATTCCAAAACAACTCTTAAAATTCTTTCTGCTTTTATGTTTGCTTTTCTTCTACTTCTAACAGCTTTACACTAAAAGCTCTCAATTCTTGGAACTGTCAGCCTCCCTGTTTGTAATAGGCTTCTTACCCCTTTTCCAATTTGTTGCCTCTATTCAATTTTCACAGGATAGTAAACCTCAGAACTGTTAACAGACTGTTTGAACTGTCTGAATCAGGAGTAAATGAGATCTGAGAGAGTCCCCTCTATGAATAAATGCTTCCTGGAAGCATTTTTGCTTTGTGATTGAACTAGAAATGGCTGGAGATATTGGGTAAATATCTTCAGGATAAATAAGATTTTACTATAGCATTACGCATAATGCTATTCCAAATTAAATTACCTATCTTTCATTTGCACTGCTTATTTTTAATACACTGTATAATACTTTTTATGTGAATCCAAAAAGTTGGGGGTGGTAGGAAAATGGGAATATTCATTTCAAGAATAAGGAGCATGTTTTATTTTCTTCCATTATCTTTCCCTGGATTTTTAATGATTAAAAATACTGCTTTGTTGGGGAATACAACAACAAAAAAACTGGAAAGACGAACTCTACAGATACATTTAAGGACACAGTCGCCCCCTCTCTCCCTTTCTCTGCCATCGAACTGCGATGGCCTCCCTTCTTCTCCATGTCTTCTCACAAGACTTTCAGGGTCAAGCGATTCTTGGCCAAGAAACAAAAGCAAAATTGGCCCATTCCCCAGTGGATTCAGATGAAAACTGGTAATAAAATCAGGTATAACTCCAAGAGGAGACACTGGAGAAGAACCAAGCTGGGTTTATAAAGAATTGCACATGAGACAGCACACATATTTATCAAATGTTACTGAAACCTTACTGTATCAAGCTGAAAATCTGAACATCTGGGCACGTTTTATTGGGGAAATTATTTGTTTCTATACTCTGCACAAGTAGATTGATTCCATAATAAATATGCGAAACTTTCTGTTTGAAAAAAAAGGATATAGTCTTTGCATGCCCAGTTCTGGTATCTTAGGCATGTCATTTAATCTCTCTAAACTTCAGTCTCTTCTACAGCAAAATGAGAATATCAGTGCCAACCTTACAGAATTGTTTGGAAGATTAAAAGAATACAACAGGGCTGGCCAATTAGCTCAGGCGGTTAGAGATGGTGCAGATAACACCAAGGTCCAGGGTTCAATCGCTGTACCAGCCAGCCACAAAAAACCCCAACAAAACAAACAAACAAACAAAAAAATAAGTAAAATGCTTAGCACACAGGTCAATGTACAAATAGTAGGTTACTGTAATACAGATTTGAAATAGGATGATGATCTAGCATTATCTCCTTTTCTGAGTATTTATCTATTGGACATGCAGGTATAATCCACTTCCCAAGGTAAAACCTTAATTAATTGGAACTACTTTCCTCCGTTAAATTATTAAAATAGCAATCTAAATATTGCTTCTAAATTCCAATTTCATGAGGAAGATGCTAATAACAAGACAGATCACCAATGGTCAAATTATTGGGTACATACTTGTATCACAATATTTGATGTTTTAGACTTACCCAGTGATATGACTTCTAAGAATCTACTCTACATATATACTCACATAATTATGAAAAAAAAAAATCTACCAGGAAGTTACTGTGATAGCAAAATTATAAAATAAACAGAAACTGATATGCTTATCTAGATAGGTCAGTTAAATACTCATGAAAGTTCCATACAATGGAATTCTCAGCAGCCAGTAAAAAGAATAATATATTTACACATGTATGGCTTCATTTGTGTGTGAATGTGTGTGTGTGTTTTTTTTGTTTTTTTTTTTTGTCTTTTGTCTTTTTCCGTGTCCGGCAACGGATCGCAACCCTCAGTGTTGCCCCCGTACCGGACCGGGGACCGGCAACGGGATCGCAACCCTCGGTGTTGCTTCCCGCGCCTCGCTCAGCCAGTGAGCGGGAACCGGTCCGTATGTGGGATCCGAACCCTCGGTCGGGAGCGCCGCCGCACTTCCCAAGCGGCGCACTATCCAGTGCGCCACCGGGCCAGCCCGCATGTGTGTGTTTTTAAAGAAAAAGAATAGATATAGGTATAAATCTTCAAAAAGCACTCTGAACAAGTAACAGTGGGTTTTCCTTCAGTGGGACAAAGAAACTTGTTATGTTTCCACTTCAAATGTTTCTATACAATTTTAATAATTTACCACAGGAATGTATTATTTAAAAATAAAGTCACAAAAAAAAATTTATCTTTAACCCAGAATGTGCTGGGAAATAATATTTAATTCTGTTAGTTTTCTGAGATTAGAATTTTTCCTACAAAACGTTTTCAGGCAAAAACACTGGGTGTTTGAGAGAAAAAATGGTGACGGGTCTGGAGCACCCGTGTGAGGAAACAGCGCGATCCTGAGAGCTGTGTGCTGTGATACCAGAGTATTGACTGCATTTCTAAGAGCAACAAAGGACGAATAAATCTTTCAACAACGATCCTACATCGACAAATAAGCGGCAGCGGGTTCGAGGTTTTGGGGCCGACACGGAGAAGGACTCCTGGGGGTACCCAGGCCCGGCTGCGGGAACAATATTGGCAGCCCACACGGCAAAGGCCGGGAGAGCCAGCGGAGGAACAGCGCAGAGGCATCTGAATCACGCTGAAACACGCCAAAAGGCCCACTCGGCGTCCTCCGTGAGTCACCCCCAGAAAAATCCCACTTGCGGGGCGAAGCCCGATTATTCCCCGCCCATTACACCAGGCTGGGCGCCCACAACAAAGCTGCCTCCATTTTCTAGGGTGGAGCCGGGCAAGCCCGGAATAGTGAGGGCTGGCCAGTCATCTCTGTCTGGCGTGGCTCCCCGCTGGGACGAGCTAATTGCTTACCTTGACGCAGAGCATCCTGGGGCTTGTAGTCCCACTCTTCCCGCGGTTC